>NC_140579.1:759410758-759685758 GCF_964204655.1 Triturus cristatus
CCCTGCCCCGGGCACCCTGCCCCACGGCAGGACCCAGGACGGAGCCCGGGGCGGGGAGGCCGCCCTCCCCGGGGCCCCCAGGTGCCCGGCCGGAGCTCCTGAACTCAATCCAGCGAGGGGAGGCTCCCCGGCCACAACGGAACCCCGTCCCGGGCCTTTGGCAGTGCCGCAGGTCGGGGGACGGGGCCAGGGGACGGAGACCCCGACCCGGGGCACGACCGGGCCCCTGGACCCAGCCGGGGCTCCCAGGCCCGGAGGCACAGGGGGAGCCTCCCCGGGCCCTCCGGATCCCGCCCCAGGCACCCTGCCACGCGGCAGGACCCAGGACGGAGCCCGGGGTGGGGAGGCCGCCCTCCCCGGGGCCCCCAGGGGCCTGACCGGAGCTCCTGAACCCAATCCAGCGAGGGGAGGCTCCCCAGCCACAACGGAACCCCGTCCCGGGCCTTTGGCAGTGCCGCAGGCCGGGGGACGGGGCCAGGGGACGGAGACCCCGACCCGGGGCCCGACCGGGCCCCTGGACCCAGCCGGGTCTCCCAGGCCCGGAGGTACAGGAGGAGCCTCCCCGGGCCCTCCGGACCCCGCCCCAGGCACCCTGCCACGCGGCAGGACCCAGGACGGAGCCCGGGGTGGGGAGGCCGCCCTCCCCGGGGCACCCAGGGGCCCGGACGGAGCTCCTGAACTCAATCCAGCGAGGGGAGGCTCCCCGGCCACAACGGAACCCCGTCCCGGGCCTTTGGCAGTGCCGCAGGTCGGGGGACGGGGCCAGGGGACGGAGACCCCGACCCGGGGCACGACCGGGCCCCTGGACCCAGCCGGGGCTCCCAGGCCCGGAGGCACAGGGGGAGCCTCCCCGGGCCCTCCGGATCCCGCCCCAGGCACCCTGCCACGCGGCAGGACCCAGGACGGAGCCCGGGGTGGGGAGGCCGCCCTCCCCGGGGCCCCCAGGGGCCTGACCGGAGCTCCTGAACCCAATCCAGCGAGGGGAGGCTCCCCAGCCACAACGGAACCCCGTCCCGGGCCTTTGGCAGTGCCGCAGGCCGGGGGACGGGGCCAGGGGACGGAGACCCCAACCCGGGACCCGACCGGGCCCCTGGACCCAGCCGGGTCTCCCAGGCCCGGAGGCACAGGAGGAGCCTCCCCAGGCCCTCCGGACCCCGCCCCAGGCACCCTGCCACGCGGCAGGACCCAGGACGGAGCCCGGGGTGGGGAGGCCGCCCTCCCCGGGGCACCCAGGGGCCCGGACGGAGCTCCTGAACCCAGACGAGTGAGGGGAGGCTCCCCAGCCACAACGGAACCCCGTCCCAGGCCTTTGGGAGTGCCGCCGGCCTGGGGGACGGGGCCCGGGGACGGAGCCCCCCACCCGGGGCCCGCCCGGGCCCCTGGACCCAGCCGGGGCTCCCAGGCCCGGAGGCACAGGGGGAGCCTCCCCGGGCCCTCCGGACCTTGCCCCGGGCACCCTGCCACGCAGCAGGACCCAGAACGGAGCCCGGGGTGGGGAGGCCGCCCTCCCCGGGGCCCCCAGGGGCCCGGCCGGAGCTCCTGAACCCAAGCCAGAGAGGGGAGGCTCCCCGGCCACAACGGAAGCCCGTCCCGGGCCTTTGGCAGTGCCGGGGGACGGGGCCGGAGACCCCGACCAGGGGCCTGGCCCCTGGACCCAGCTGGGGCTCCCAGGACCGCAGGCACAGAGGAAGCCTCCCCGGGCCCTCCGGACCCCATCCCGGGCACCCTGCCACGCGGCAGGCCCCGGGGATGGGGCGGCATCCGGGCCCATCCAGCTGCCGGCTGAGGACCGAGAGGGGTCCCAGAGTACCCTGTCCCTAGTAATCCGGAGGAAGGCTACCCCCCTTTTCTTGTAACCCGCGCGCTTCGGGTGACGGAGGGGACCCAAGGGGCGAACGCACCCAGCCTCCTGGAGCCCTGGCTGGGATCCGGGAGGCGAATGGACCCTCATCGGGACTTCCAGGCCGGCCCAGCCATCTGGTCGCCCCATTGGAAAGCCTTGCGCGCGACCAGATGGCCGAGGGGCAAGGAGCGACCAGATGGCCGGCACCTGAAGACTCCCGTCTGCCATAGCGGTAGGGCTCCCGCCTGCCCACCCGCCAAGGTCTCCGGGGGACTCTGCTTCCCGGGGTGGGCTTGGGGGACCCCGGCTGGGCCTCAGGTATGGGGATAACCACCGGAGCTCTCGGGGCCCACGGGCCCGGGCGCCCGGGGGAGGACTGCCCGGGACCCGTGGAGCCCGTCCCTGGGCACTTTGCCACGCCGCGGGCCGGAGGAGGGAAGCCCCGGAGGCCTGGGAGGATGTTGCCCGGGAGCAGCCCATCTGGTCCCCGGCAAAGAACCGCCAGCGCCGGAGGGGTGTTCCGGCATACCCTGCCCCTACTAATCCGGAGGAAGGCTACCCCCCCTTTCTTGTAACCCGCGCGCTCCGGGTGATGGAGGGGGGCCCTAGGGGCGAACGCGCCCTGCCTCCTGGAGCCCTGGCTGGGATCCGGGAGGCAAATGGACCCTCATCGGGACTTCCAGGCCGGCCCGGCCATCTGGTAGCCCCATTGGAAAGCATTGCGTGCGCAACCAGATGGCCGAGGGGAAAGGAGTGACCGGATGGCCGGCACCTGAAAGGACTCCCGTCTGTCCGAGCCATAGCGGTAGGGCTCCCACCTGCCCACCCACCCGCCAAGGGCTCGGGGGGGGCTCTGCTTCCCGGGGTGGGCTCGGGGGACCCCGGCTGGGCCTCAGGCACGGGGAGGACAACCGGAGCTCTCGGGGCCCGGGCGCCCGGCGGAGGACTGCCCGGGACCCGTGGAGCCCGTCCCTGGGCACTTTGCCACGCCGCGGGCCGGACGAGGGAAGCCCCGGAGGCCTGGGAGGATGTTGCCTGGGCGTATCCCATCTGGTCCCCGGCAAGGAACTGCCGGCCTCGGGGGGGTGTTCCGACATACCCTGCCCCTACTAATCCGGAGGAAGGCTACCGTCCTTTCTTGTAACCCGCGCGCACCGGGTGACGGAGGGGACCCTAGGGGCGAACGCGGCCGGCCTCCTGGAGCCCTGGCTGGGATCCGGGAGGCAAATGGACCCTCATCGCGACTTCCAGGCCGGCCCGGCCATCTGGTCGCCCCATTGGAAAGCATTGCGCGTGACCAGATGGCCGAGGGGGGGGAGGTGCAACCAGATGGCTGGGACTGAAAGGACTCCCATCTGTCCAACCCCGAGCCTTCGCGCTGGGGTTCCCGTCTGCCCACGCAGGGCTCCGTAGCTGCAGGGCTCCGGGGCTGCAGGGCTGCAGGGCTCCGTGGCTGCAGGGCTCCGGGGCTGAAGGGCTGCAGGGCTCCAGGGCTGCAGGGCTCCAGGGCTGCAGAGCTCCAGGGCTCCAGGGCTCCAGGGCTCCAGGGCTGCAGGGCTCCGGGGCTGCAGGGCTCCGTGGCTGCAGGGCTCCGGGCCTGCAGGGCTCCAGGGCTCCAGGGCTCCGGGCTGAAGGGCTCCAGGGCTGCAGGGCTTTGGGGCTTCAGGCCTCGGTGGACGCCCGGGGGACCCATGGAGCCCGTCCTGGGCACTTTGCCTCGCCACGGGCTGGAGGAGGGAGCACCGGACGCCCCGGGGAAGTGTCGTCCGGGCTTGGCCCATCTGGTCCCCGCCTGAGAACAGCCATCCCCGGGAGGGGTGTCCCGGCATACCCTGCCCCTACTTATCCGGAGGAAGGCTACCCACCTTTCTTGTAACCCTCGCGCTCCGAGTGACGGAGGGGACCCTAGGCGCGGACGCGCCGGCCTCCTGGAGCCCTGGCTGGGATCCGCGAGGCGAATGGACCCTCATCGGGACTTCCAGGCCGGCCCGGCCATCTGGTCGCCCCATTGGAAAGCATTGCGCACGACCAGATGGCCGAGGGAAAGGTGCGACCAGATGGCCGGGACCGAAATGACTCCCAGCTGCCCACACCGAGCCATAGCGGTAGGGCTCCCGCCTGCCCTTGCAGGGCTCCGGGGCTCTGCACCAGGGTCCCTTGTCCCGGGCAGATGGACACTTGGCAGGCCGCAGGACGTGGGATCCCAGGCCCTGACCAAAAATCAGGAGGCCCGGGGCCGGTCCCTGCTTCTCAACGCAGCCAGGCCGGGGAGATAGGGGAGCCTGCCCAAGCACGAGGGACCCCAGTCCCGGGCACACGGTCCCTCAGGTTGTGCGCTCGTTTTCCACAAATTTTTTTCAAAATTCCGTGAAGAGGCATTCCGCAAATTCCGCCCAGCACTAGTAGTGTGCCGGGTCGTGCATGGGGCTGTGATTTAGGATTTAGGGTAGTGCAGTGGTGTTTGTGTAGTAAAGGGGTCATGCTGGGGGTAGATTTTGGCTAGTGCAGTGGTGTTTGTGTAGTGTAGGGGGTTGTGCTGGGGAAAGTGTTTAAGGGTTTAAGGCAGTGCAGTGGTGTTTGTGTAGTGAAAGGGGTCATGCTGGGAGTAGAGTTTTAGGGTTTAGGGTAGTGCTGTGGTGTTTGGGCAGTGTAGGGGGTAGTGCTGGGGCTAGTGTTTTAGTGTTTAGGGTAGTGCAGTGTTGTTTGTGTAGTGGAGGGGGTCAGGTTTTAGGGTTTAGGGTAGTGCAGTTGTGTTTGGGTAGTGTAGGGGGTACTGCTGTGGGTGGTGTTTAGGGTTTAGGGTAGTGCAGTGGTGTTTGGGTAGTGTAGGGGGTCATGCTGGGGGTATTGTTGTAGGGTTTAGTGTAGTGCAGTAGGGTAGTGCAGTGGTGTTTGTGTAGTGTAGGGGTCATGCTGGGGGTGGTGTTTTAGGGTTTGGAATAGTACTGTTTTGTTTGGGTAGTGTAGGAGGTACTGCTGTGGGTAGTGTTTTTGGGTTTAGGGTGGTACAGTGGTGTTCGGTAGTGTAGGGGGTACTGTTGGGTGTAGTGTTTTAGGGTTTAGGGTAGTGCAGTGGTGTTTTTGTAGTATTGGGGGGCAGTTTTGGGGGTAGTGTTTTAGGGTTTAGGGTAGTGCAGTGGTGTTTGGGTAGTGTAGGAGTAGTGCTCGGGGTAGAGTTTAAGGTTTAGGGTAGTGCAGTGGTGTTTGAGTAGTTTAGGGGTCATTGTGGGGTTAGTGTTTAGGGTTTAGGGTAGTGCAGTGGTGTTTGTGTATTGTAGGGGTCGTGCTGAGGTAGTGTTTTAGGGTTTAGGGTAGTGCAGTTGTGTTTGTGCAGTGTAGTGGGTCGTGTTTTAGGGTTTAGGGTAGTGCAGTGGTGGTTGTGTAGTGTAGGGGGTCGTGCTGAGGAAAGTGTTTAAGGGTTTAAGGCAGTGCAGTGGTGTTTGTGTAGTAAAGGGGGTCATGCTGGGAGTAGAGTTTTAGGGTTTAGGGTAGTGCAGTGGTGTCTGTGTAGTGTAGTGGGTTGTGCTGGGGTAGATTTAGGGTTTAGGGTAGTGCAGTGGTGTTTGGGTAGTGTAGGGAGTCGTGCTGGTGGTAGTGTTTTAGGGTTTAGGGTAGTGCAGTGGTGTTTGGGTCCTGTAGGGGGTTATGCTGGGGTTAGTGCTTTAGGGTTTAGGGTAGTTCAGTAGGGTAGTGCAGTGGTGTTTGTGTAGTGCAGGGGGTCATGCTGTGGGAAAAGTGTTCAAGGGTTTAAGGCAGTGCAGTGGTGTTTGTGTAGTGAAGGGGGTCATGCTGGGAGTAGAGTTTTAGGGTTTAGGGTAGTGCAGTGGTGTTTGGGTAGTGTAGGGGGTTGTTGTGGGGGTAATATTTTAGGGTTTAGGGTAGTGCAGTGGTGTTTGTGTAGTGTAGGGGTTGTTCTTGGGTAGTGTTTTAGGGTTTTAGGTAGTGCAGTGGTTTCTGGATAGTACAGGGGGTCATGCTTGGGGTAGTGTTTTAGGGTTTAGTTTAGTGCAGTGGTGTTTGGGTCCTGTAGGGGGTTATGCTAGGGTTAGTGCTTTAGGGTTTAGGGTAGTGCAGTAGGGTAGTGCAGTGGTGTTTGTGTAGTGCAGGGGGTCATGCTGTGGGTCGTTTTTTAGGGTAGTGCAGTTGTGTTTGTTTACTGTAGGGGGTACTGCTGGGGGTAGTGCTTTAGGGTTTAGGGTAGTGCAGTGGTGTTTGTGTAATATTGGGGGTAGTTCTGCGATAGTGTTTTAGGGTAGTGCAGTGGTTTTTTTGTAGTGTAGGGTTAGTGCTTGGGGTAGTGTTTAGGGTTTAGGGTAGTGCAGTGGTGTTTGGGTAGTGTAGGGGGTCGTGCTGGGGGTAGTGTATTAGAGTTTAGGGTAGTGCAGTGGTTTTTGTGTAGTGTAGGGGTCATGCTGGGGGTCGTGTTTTAGGGTTTAGTGTAGTGCAGTGGTGTTTGTGTAGTGTATGGGGTAGTGTTTTAGTATTTAGGGTAGTGCAGTGGGGTTTGTGTAGTGTAGGGGGTTCGTGCTGGGGGTAGTGTTTTAGGATTTAGAGTATTGCAGTGGTGTTTGTGTAGTATAGGGGGTCATGTTTTAGGGTTTAGGGTAATGCAGTGGGGTTTTGTGTAGTGTAGGGGGTGGTGCTGGGGGTAGTGTTTTAGGATTTAGGGTTGTGCAGTGTTGTTTGTGAAGTATAGGGGGTCGTGTTTTAGGGTTTAGGGTAGTGCCGTGGTGTTGGGTAGTGTAGGGGGTCGTGCTGGTGTAGTGTTTTAGGGTTTAGGGCAGTGCAGTGGTGTTTGGGTACTGTAGGGGGTCATGCTTGGGGTAGATTTAGGGTTTAGGGTAGTGCAGTCGTGTTTGTGTAATGTAGGGGGTCACGCTTGGGGTAGTGTTTTAGGGTTTAGGGTAGTGCAGTGGTGTTTGTGTAGTGTTGAGGTTCATGCTGGGGGTAGTGTTTTAGGGTTTTGGGTAGTGCAGTGGTGTTTGGGTTGTGTAGGGGGTCATGCTTGGAGTAGATTTAGGGTTTAGGGTCGTGCAGTGGTGTTTGTGTAGTGTAGGGGGTCGTACTGGGGTTAGATTTAGGGTTTAGGATAGTCCAGTGGTATTTGGGTAGTGTATAGGGTCTTCCTGGGTTTTAGGGTTTAGGGCAGTGCAGTGGTGTTTGGTTACTGTAGGGGGATCATTCTGGTGGAAGTGTTTTAGGGTTTAAGGCAGTGCAGTGGTGTTTGGGTAGTGTAGGGGGTCGTGCTGGGGGTAGTGTTTTAGGGCAGTGCATAGGTGTTTGTGTAGTGTAGGGTGTCGTGCTGAGGGCTAGTGTTTTAGGGTTTAGGGTATTGCAGTGTTGTTTCTGTAGTGTAGGGGGTCGTGTTTTAGAGTTTAGGATAGTGCAGTGGTGTTTGGGTAGTGTAGGGGGTTGTTCTGGGGTAGTGTTTCAGTGTTAAGGGTAGTGCAGTGTTTTTTCTGTAGTGTAGGGGGTCATCTTTTAGGGGTTAGGGTAATGCAGTGGTGTTTGGGTGGTGCAGGGGGCCGTGCTGGGGGTACTGTTTTAGAGCTTAGGGTAGTGCAGTGGTGTTTGGGTAGTATAGGGGGTCATGCTGGGGGTAGTGTTTTAGGGTTTAGTGTATTGCAGAAGGGTAGTGCTGTGGTGTTTGTGTTTTGTAGGGGGTCATGCTGGGGGTAGCGATTTAAAGGTGTAGAATAGTGCAGTTGTGTTTGGGTAGTGTAGGGGGTACTGCTGGGGTCAGTGTTTAAGGGTTTAGGGGAGTGCTGTGGTGTTTGTGTAGTGTAGGTGGTCATGCTGAGGGTAGTGTTTTAAGGTTTAGGGTAGTGCAGTGGTGTTTTGGTAATGTAGGGGTAGTGTTTTAGGGTTTAGGGTAGTGCCGTGGTGTTTGGGTAGTGTAGAGGGTCATGCTGGGGGTAGGGTATTAGAGGTTAGGGTAGTGCAGTGGTATTTGTATAGTGTAGGGACCGTGCTGGAGGTAGTGTTTTAGGGATTAGGGAAGTGCAGTTGTGTTTGTGTGGTGTAGGGGTCGTGCTGGGGTAAGTGTTTTAGGTTTTAGGGTAGTGCAGTGGTGTTTGGTTAGTGTAGGGGGTCGTTCTAGGGGTAGTGTTTTAGGGTTTAGGGTAGTGCAGTATTGTTTGTGTAGTGTAGGGGGCTGTGCTGGGGTTAGATGTAGGGTTCAGGGTAGTGCAGTGGTGTTTGTGTAGTGTAGGGGGTCATGCTGGGGGTAGTGTTTTAGGGTTTGGGGTAGTGCAGTCGTGTTTGTATAGTGTAGGGGGTCATGCTGGGGGTAGATTTAGGGTTTAGGGCAATGCAGTGGTGTTTGTGTAGTGTAGGGGGTCATGCTGGGGGTAGACTTTTAGGGTTTAGGGCAGTGCAGTTTTGTGTGGGTAGTGTAGGGGGTCGTGCTGGGGTTAGTGTTTTAGGGTGTAGGGCAGTGCAGTGGTGTTTGGGAAGTGTAGGGGTCATGCTGGGGGTAGTGTTTTAGGGTTTAGGGTAGTGCAGTGGTGTTTGGGTAGTGTAGGGGGTCATTTTTGGGGTAGATTTAGGGTTTAGGGTAGTGCAGTGGTGTTTGTGTAGTGTAGGGAGTCACGCTTGCGGTAGTGTTTTAGGGTTTAGGGTAGTGCAGAGGTGCTTTTGTAGTGTAGGGGTTCATGCTGGGGTAGTGTTTTAGGGTTTTTGTAGTGCAGTGGTGTTTTGGTTGTGTACGGGGTCATGCTTGGAGTAGATTTAGGGCATAGGGCAGTGCAGTGGTGTTTATGTAGTGTAGGGGGACGTGCTGGGGTAGTGTTTTAGTATTTAGGGCTGTGCAGTGGTGTTTGTGTAGTGTAGGGGGTCGTCCTGATGTAGATTAAGGGTTTAGGATAGTGCAGTGGTATTTGGGTAGTGTAGAGAGTTGAGCTGGGGGTAGGGTTTTAGGGTTTAGGGTAGTGCAGTAGTGTTTGTGTTTTGTAGGGGTTAGTCTTTTAGGGTTTAGGGTAGTGCTGTGGTGTTTCTGTAGTGTAGGGAGTCGCGCTTGGGGTAGTGTTTTAGGGTTTAGGGTAGTGCAGAGGTGCTTTTGTAGTGTAGGGGTTCATGCTGGGGTAGTGTTTTAGGGTTTTTGTAGTGCAGTGGTGTTTTGGTTGTGTACGGGGTCATGCTTGGAGTAGATTTAGGGCTTAGGGCAGTGCAGTGGTGTTTATGTAGTGTAGGGGGACGTGCTGGGGTAGTGTTTTAGGGTTTAGGGTAGTGCAGTGGTGCTTGTGTTTTGTAGGGGTTAGTCTTTTAGGGTTTAGGGTAGTGCTGTGGTGTTTCTGTAGTGTAGGGGGTTGTGCTGGGGGTAGTGGTTTAGGGTAGTGCAGTGGTGTTTGTGAAGTTTAGGGGGTTGTGTTTTAGGGTTTAGGGTAGTACAGTGGTGTTTGTGTAGTGTAGGGAGTCGCTTTTGGGGTAGTGTTTTAGGGTTTAGGGTAGTGCAGAGGTGCTTGTGTAGTGTAGGGGTTCATGCTGGGGTAGTGTTTTAGGGTTTTTGTAGTGCAGTGGTGTTTTGGTTGTGTACGGGGTCATGCTTGGAGTAGATTTAGGGCTTAGGGCAGTGCAGTGGTGTTTATGTAGTGTAGGGGGATGTGCTGGGGTAGTGTTTTAGTATTTAGGGCTGTGCAGTGGTGCTTGTGTAGTGTAGGGGTCGTCCTGATGTAGATTAAGGGTTTAGGATAGTGCAGTGGTATTTGGGTAGTGTAGAGAGTTGAGCTGGGGGTAGGGTTTTAGGGTTTAGGGTAGTGCAGTAGGGTAGTGCAGTGGTGTTTGTGTAGTGCAGGGGGTCATGCTGTGGGTCGTTTTTTAGGGTAGTGCAGTTGTGTTTGTTTACTGTAGGGGGTACTGCTGGGGGTAGTGCTTTAGGGTTTAGGGTAGTGCAGTGGTGGTTGTGTAATATTGGGGGTAGTTCTGCGATAGTGTTTTAGGGTAGTGCAGTGGTTTTTTTGTAGTGTAGGGTTAGTGCTTGGGGTAGTGTTTAGGGTTTAGGGTAGTGCAGTGGTGTTTGGGTAGTGTAGGGGGTCGTGCTGGGGGTAGTGTATTAGAGTTTAGGGTAGTGCAGTGGTTTTTGTGTAGTGTAGGGGTCATGCTGGGGGTCGTGTTTTAGGGTTTAGTGTAGTGCAGTGGTGTTTGTGTAGTGTATGGGGTAGTGTTTTAGTATTTAGGGTAGTGCAGTGGGGTTTGTGTAGTGTAGGGGGTTCGTGCTGGGGGTAGTGTTTTAGGATTTAGAGTATTGCAGTGGTGTTTGTGTAGTATAGGGGGTCATGTTTTAGGGTTTAGGGTAATGCAGTGGGGTTTTGTGTAGTGTAGGGGGTGGTGCTGGGGGTAGTGTTTTAGGATTTAGGGTTGTGCAGTGTTGTTTGTGAAGTATAGGGGGTCGTGTTTTAGGGTTTAGGGTAGTGCCGTGGTGTTGGGTAGTGTAGGGGGTCGTGCTGGTGTAGTGTTTTAGGGTTTAGGGCAGTGCAGTGGTGTTTGGGTACTGTAGGGGGTCATGCTTGGGGTAGATTTAGGGTTTAGGGTAGTGCAGTCGTGTTTGTGTAATGTAGGGGGTCACGCTTGGGGTAGTGTTTTAGGGTTTAGGGTAGTGCAGTGGTGTTTGTGTAGTGTTGAGGTTCATGCTGGGGGTAGTGTTTTAGGGTTTTGGGTAGTGCAGTGGTGTTTGGGTTGTGTAGGGGGTCATGCTTGGAGTAGATTTAGGGTTTAGGGTCGTGCAGTGGTGTTTGTGTAGTGTAGGGGGTCGTACTGGGGTTAGATTTAGGGTTTAGGATAGTCCAGTGGTATTTGGGTAGTGTATAGGGTCTTCCTGGGTTTTAGGGTTTAGGGCAGTGCAGTGGTGTTTGGTTACTGTAGGGGGATCATTCTGGTGGAAGTGTTTTAGGGTTTAAGGCAGTGCAGTGGTGTTTGGGTAGTGTAGGGGGTCGTGCTGGGGGTAGTGTTTTAGGGCAGTGCATAGGTGTTTGTGTAGTGTAGGGTGTCGTGCTGAGGGCTAGTGTTTTAGGGTTTAGGGTATTGCAGTGTTGTTTCTGTAGTGTAGGGGGTCGTGTTTTAGAGTTTAGGATAGTGCAGTGGTGTTTGGGTAGTGTAGGGGGTTGTTCTGGGGTAGTGTTTCAGTGTTAAGGGTAGTGCAGTGTTTTTTCTGTAGTGTAGGGGGTCATCTTTTAGGGGTTAGGGTAATGCAGTGGTGTTTGGGTGGTGCAGGGGGCCGTGCTGGGGGTACTGTTTTAGAGCTTAGGGTAGTGCAGTGGTGTTTGGGTAGTATAGGGGGTCATGCTGGGGGTAGTGTTTTAGGGTTTAGTGTATTGCAGAAGGGTAGTGCTGTGGTGTTTGTGTTTTGTAGGGGGTCATGCTGGGGGTAGCGATTTAAAGGTGTAGAATAGTGCAGTTGTGTTTGGGTAGTGTAGGGGGTACTGCTGGGGTCAGTGTTTAAGGGTTTAGGGGAGTGCTGTGGTGTTTGTGTAGTGTAGGTGGTCATGCTGAGGGTAGTGTTTTAAGGTTTAGGGTAGTGCAGTGGTGTTTTGGTAATGTAGGGGTAGTGTTTTAGGGTTTAGGGTAGTGCCGTGGTGTTTGGGTAGTGTAGAGGGTCATGCTGGGGGTAGGGTATTAGAGGTTAGGGTAGTGCAGTGGTATTTGTATAGTGTAGGGACCGTGCTGGAGGTAGTGTTTTAGGGATTAGGGAAGTGCAGTTGTGTTTGTGTGGTGTAGGGGTCGTGCTGGGGTAAGTGTTTTAGGTTTTAGGGTAGTGCAGTGGTGTTTGGTTAGTGTAGGGGGTCGTTCTAGGGGTAGTGTTTTAGGGTTTAGGGTAGTGCAGTATTGTTTGTGTAGTGTAGGGGGCTGTGCTGGGGTTAGATGTAGGGTTCAGGGTAGTGCAGTGGTGTTTGTGTAGTGTAGGGGGTCATGCTGGGGGTAGTGTTTTAGGGTTTGGGGTAGTGCAGTCGTGTTTGTATAGTGTAGGGGGTCATGCTGGGGGTAGATTTAGGGTTTAGGGCAATGCAGTGGTGTTTGTGTAGTGTAGGGGGTCATGCTGGGGGTAGACTTTTAGGGTTTAGGGCAGTGCAGTTTTGTGTGGGTAGTGTAGGGGGTCGTGCTGGGGGTAGTGTTTTAGGGTGTAGGGCAGTGCAGTGGTGTTTGGGAAGTGTAGGGGTCATGCTGGGGGTAGTGTTTTAGGGTTTAGGGTAGTGCAGTGGTGTTTGGGTAGTGTAGGGGGTCATTTTTGGGGTAGATTTAGGGTTTAGGGTAGTGCAGTGGTGTTTGTGTAGTGTAGGGAGTCGCGCTTGCGGTAGTGTTTTAGGGTTTAGGGTAGTGCAGAGGTGCTTTTGTAGTGTAGGGGTTCATGCTGGGGTAGTGTTTTAGGGTTTTTGTAGTGCAGTGGTGTTTTGGTTGTGTACGGGGTCATGCTTGGAGTAGATTTAGGGCATAGGGCAGTGCAGTGGTGTTTATGTAGTGTAGGGGGACGTGCTGGGGTAGTGTTTTAGTATTTAGGGCTGTGCAGTGGTGTTTGTGTAGTGTAGGGGGTCGTCCTGATGTAGATTAAGGGTTTAGGATAGTGCAGTGGTATTTGGGTAGTGTAGAGAGTTGAGCTGGGGGTAGGGTTTTAGGGTTTAGGGTAGTGCAGTAGTGTTTGTGTTTTGTAGGGGTTAGTCTTTTAGGGTTTAGGGTAGTGCTGTGGTGTTTCTGTAGTGTAGGGAGTCGCGCTTGGGGTAGTGTTTTAGGGTTTAGGGTAGTGCAGAGGTGCTTTTGTAGTGTAGGGGTTCATGCTGGGGTAGTGTTTTAGGGTTTTTGTAGTGCAGTGGTGTTTTGGTTGTGTACGGGGTCATGCTTGGAGTAGATTTAGGGCTTAGGGCAGTGCAGTGGTGTTTATGTAGTGTAGGGGGACGTGCTGGGGTAGTGTTTTAGGGTTTAGGGTAGTGCAGTGGTGCTTGTGTTTTGTAGGGGTTAGTCTTTTAGGGTTTAGGGTAGTGCTGTGGTGTTTCTGTAGTGTAGGGGGTTGTGCTGGGGGTAGTGGTTTAGGGTAGTGCAGTGGTGTTTGTGAAGTTTAGGGGGTTGTGTTTTAGGGTTTAGGGTAGTACAGTGGTGTTTGTGTAGTGTAGGGAGTCGCTTTTGGGGTAGTGTTTTAGGGTTTAGGGTAGTGCAGAGGTGCTTGTGTAGTGTAGGGGTTCATGCTGGGGTAGTGTTTTAGGGTTTTTGTAGTGCAGTGGTGTTTTGGTTGTGTACGGGGTCATGCTTGGAGTAGATTTAGGGCTTAGGGCAGTGCAGTGGTGTTTATGTAGTGTAGGGGGACGTGCTGGGGTAGTGTTTTAGTATTTAGGGCTGTGCAGTGGTGCTTGTGTAGTGTAGGGGTCGTCCTGATGTAGATTAAGGGTTTAGGATAGTGCAGTGGTATTTGGGTAGTGTAGAGAGTTGAGCTGGGGGTAGGGTTTTAGGGTTTAGGGTAGTGCAGTAGTGTTTGTGTTGTATTGGGGTAGTTCTGGGGGTAGTGTTTTAGGGTTTAGGGTAGTGCAGTGGTGTTTGGGTAGTGTAGGGGTAGTGCTGGGGGTAGTGTTTTAGGGTTTAGGGTAGTGCAGTGGTGTTTAGGTAGTGTAGGGGTCGTGCTGAAGGTAGTGTTTTAGGATTTAGGTTTGTGCAGGGGTGTTTAGGTAGTATAGGGGGACGTGCTGGTGCAGTGGAGTTTGGGTAGTGTAAGGGTTCGCGCTAGGGGTAGTGTTTTAGGGTCTAGGGTAGTGCAGTGGTGTTTGTGTTGTGTAGGGGTCATGCTGGGGGTAGTGTTTTAGGGTTTTGGGTAGTGCAGTGGTGTTTGGGTAGTGTAGGAGGTCATGCTTGGGATAGATTTAGAGTTTCGGGCAGTGCAGTGGGGTTTGTGTAGTGTAGGGTGTCGTACTGGGGGTATTTTTTTAGGGTTTAGGGCAGTGCTGTGGTGTTTGCGTATTATAGGGGGTCATACCGGGGGTGGATTTAGGGTTTAGAATAGTGCAGTGGTATTTGGATAGTGTAGAGGGTCGTGCTGGGGGTAGGGTTTTAGGGTTTAGGGCAGTGCAGTGGTGTTTGGGTAGTGTAGGGGGATCGTGCTGGTGGAAGTGTTTTATGGTTCAGGGCAGTGCAGTGGTGTTTGGGTAGTGTAGGGGGTTGTGCTGGGGGCTGTGTTTTAGGGCAGTGCAGAGGTGTTTGTGTAGTGTAGGGTGTCATGCTGAGGTAGTGTTTCAGGGTTCAGGGTAGAGCAATGGTGTTTGTGTAGTGTAGGGGGCCGTGTTTTAGGGTTTAGGGTAGTGCATTGATGTTTGGGTAGTGTAGGGGGTCATGCTGGGAGTAGTGTTTTACGGTTTAGGTTAGTGAAGTGGTGTTTGTGTAGTGTAGGGGGTTGTGCTGGGGTAGATTTAGGGTTTAAGGTAGTGGAGTGGTGTTTGTGTAGTGTAGGGGGTCATGTTATAGGGTTTAAGATAGTGGGTAGTGTAGGGGTCATGCTGGGGGTATTCTTTTAGGGTTTAGTGTCGTGCAGTGGTGTTTGGGTAGTGTAGGGGGTCGTGCTGGGGGTAGTGTTTTAGTGATTAGGGTAGTGCAGTGTTGTTTGTGCAAGTGTAGGGGGTCATGTTTTAGGGTTTAGGGTAGTGCAGTGGTGTTTGGGTAGTGCAGGGGGTCGTGCTGGGTGTAGTGTTTTAGGGTTTAGGGTAGTGCAGCGGTGTTTGTGTAGTGTAGCTAGTCATGCTGGGGGTAGTGTTTTAGGGTTTAGAATAGTGCAGTTGTGTTTGGGTAGTGTAGGGGGTACTGCTGGGGGTAATGTTTTAAGGTTTAGGGGAGTGCCATGGTGTTTGTGTAGTCTAGGGGGTCATGCTGGGGGTAGTGGTTTGGGGTTTAGGGTAGTGCAGCGGTGTTGGGTAGTGTAGGGGGTAATGCCGGGTGTAGTGTTTCAGGGTTTAGGGTAGTGCAGTAGTGTTTGTGTAGTATTGGGGGGCAGTTCTGGGGGTAGTGTTTTAGGGTTTATTGTAGTGCAGTGGTGTTTGGGTAGTGTAGGAGTAGTGCTCAGGGTGGTGTTTTAGGGTTTAGGGCAGTGCAGTGGTATTTGGGTAGTGCAAGGGGTCGTTGTGGGGCTAATGTTTTAGGGTTTAGGGTAGTGCAGTGGTGTTTGTGTAGTGTAGGGGTTGTGCTGGGGTAGCGTTTTAGGGGTTTGGGTAGGGCAGTGGTGTTGGGTAGGGTAGGGGGTGCTGCTGGGTGTAGTGTTTTAGGGTTTAGGGTAGTGAAGTAGTATTTGTGTAGTATTGGGGGCAGTTCTGGGGGAAGTGTTTTAGGGTTACGGTAGTGAAGTGGTGTTTGGGTAGTGTAGGAGTAGTGCTCGGGGTAGTGTTTTAGGGTTTAGGGTAGTGTAGTGATGTTTGGGTAGTGTAGGGGGTCGTTGTGGGGATAGTATTTTAGGGTTTAGGGTAGTGTAGTGGTGTTTGTGTAGTGTAGGGGTCGTGCTGGGTTAGTGTTTTAGGTAGTGCAGTGGTTTTTTGATAGTGCAAGGGGTCATGCTTGGGGTGGTGTTTTAGGGTTTAGGGTTTAGGGTAGTGCAGTGGTGTTTGTGTAGTGTAGGAGTCATGCTGGGGGTAGTGTTTTAGGGTTTTGGGTAGTGCAGTGGTGTTTGGGTAGTGTAGGAGGTCATGCTTGGGATAGATTTAAAGTTTCGGGCAGTGCAGTGGGGTTTGTGTAGTGTTGGCTGTCGTACTGGGGGTATTGTTTTAGGGTTTTGGGCAGTGCTGTGGTGTTTGCGGAATTATAGGAGGTCATACTGGGGGTTTATTTAGGATTTAGGATAGTGCAGTGGTATTTGGATAGTGTAGAGGGTCGTGCTGGGGTAGGGTTTTAGGGTTTAGGGCAGTGCAGTGGTGTTTGGGTAGTGTAGGGGGATCGTGCTGGTGGAAGTGTTTTATGGTTCAGGGTGGTGCAGTGGTGTTTGGGTAGTGTAGGGGGTTGTGCTGGGGGCAGTGATTTAGGGCAGTGCAGAGGTGTTTGTGAAGTGTAGGGTGTCATGCTGAGGTAGTGTTCCATTGTTAGGGTAGAGCAATGGTGTTTGTGTAGTGTAGGGGGCTGTGTTTTAGGGTTTAGGGTAGTGCATTGATGTTTGGGTAGTGTAGGGGGTCATGCTGGGAGTAGTGTTTTACGGTTTAGGTTAGTGAAGTGGTGTTTGTGTAGTGTAGGGGGTTGTGCTGGGGTAGATTTAGGGTTTAAGGTAGTGGAGTGGTGTTTGTGTAGTGTAGGGGGTCATGTTATAGGGTTTAGGATAGTGGGTAGTGTAGGGGTCATGCTGGGGGTATTCTTTTAGGGTTTAGTGTCGTGCAGTAGTGTTTGGGTAGTGTAGGGGGTTGTGCTAGGGGTAGTGTTTTAGTGTTTAGGGTAGTGCAGTGTTGTTTGTGTAGTGTAGGGGGTCAGGTTTTAGGGTTTAGGGTAGTGCAGTGGTGTTTGGGTAGTGTAGGGGTCATGCTGGGGGTATTGTTTTAGGGTTTAGTGTAGTGCAGTAGGGTAGTGCAGTGTTCTTTGTTTAGTGTAGGGGTTATTCTGGGGGTAGTGTTTTAGGGTTTAGAATAGTACAGTTGTGTTGTGTCACGACCTCAACATAATCTCCTATGCCGACGACACTCAGCTGATCCTCTCCCTCACAAAGGACCCCCTCACCGCCAAATCCAACCTCCACCAGGGAATGAAGGCCGTCGCCGACTGGATGGAGGACAGCCGCCTCAAACTGAACACACACAAGATGGAAATCCTCATCCTCGGATCCAACCCCTCCGCATGGGACGACTCCTGGTGGCCCATGTCACTGGGGTCCCCCCCGGCCCCCACCAACCACACACGCAAGCTGGGAATCATCCTTGACTCAAAACTCTCCATGACCAAACAAGTCAACCCAGTCTCCTCCACCTGTTTCCACACCCTCCGCATGCTCCGCAAGATCTACAGATGGATTCTGACCAACACGAGGAAAACAGTCACCCAGGCCCCAGTGAGCAGCAGACTCGACTACGGAAACACCCTCTACGCCGGAGCCCCGTCCAAGCTCATCAGCAGACTACAGAGAATCCAGAATGCCTCCGCATGCCTGATCCTCGACATCCCGCGCCGCGACCACATCACCCCCCACCTGAGGAACCTGCACTGGCCCCCGTCCACAAAAGAATCTCCTTCAAGCTCCTGATCCACGCACACAAAGCACTCCACAAAACCGGCCCAGCCAATCTCAACAGTCGACTCTCCTTCTATGTACCCAACAGGAATCTCCGCTCTGCTGACCACGCCCTGGCCACGGTCCCACGCATCTGGAGAACCACTTCCGGAGGCAGGTCCTTCTCCCATCGCGCCGCCAAGACCTGGAACACCCTCCCCCTCGACCTGTGACAAACTGAAGACCTGCTGACCTTCAGGAGACAACTCATGACCTAGTTCTTCGACCAGTAACAGCCCCCCTCCTCTCCCCCCCCAGCACCTTGAAACCCTACCGGGTATGTAGTGCGCTTTACAAATTATGTGATTGATTGATTGATAGTGTAGGGGGTACTGCTGGGGGTAGTGTTTTAGGGTTTAGGGGATTGATGTGGTGTTTGTGTATTGTAGGGGGTCATGCTGGGGGTAGTGTGTTAGGGTTTAGGGTAGTGCAGTAGTGTTGGGTAGTGTAGGGGGTACTGCTGGGTGTAGTGTTTTAGGGTTTAGGGTAGTGCAGTGCTCTTTGTGTAGTATTGGGGGCAGTTCTGGGTGTAGTGTTTTAGGGTTTAGGGTAGTGCAGTGGTGTTTGGGTAGTGTAGGGGTAGTGCTCGGGGTAATGTTTTAGGGTTTAGGGTAGTGCAGTGGTGTTTGGGTACTGTAGGGGGTCGATGTGGGGGTAGTGTTTAGGGTTTAGGGTAGTGCAGTGGTGTTTGTGTAGTGTAGGGGTCGTGCTGGGGTAGTGTTTTAGGGTTTAGGGTAGTGCAATTGTGTTTGTGTAGTGTAAGGGGTCGTGTTTTAGGGTTTAGGGTACTGCAGTGGTGTTTGTGAAGTATAGGGGGTCGTGGTTTAGGGTTTAGGGTAGTGCCGTGGTATTTGGGTAGTGTAATGGGTCGTGCTGTGGGTAGTGTTTTGGGGTTTAGGGTAGTGCAGTTGTATTTGTGTAGTGAAGGGGGTCGTGCTGGGGTAGTGTTTTAGGGTTTATGGTAGTACAGTGGTGATTGTGTAGTGTAGGCGGTCGTGCGTGGGGCAGTGATTTGTGGTTTAGGGTTGTGCAGTGGTATTTGTGTATTATAGGGGGTCATGCTGGGGGTAGATTTTGGCTAGTGCAGTGGTGTTTGTGTAGTGTAGGGGGTCGTGCTGGGAAAAGTGTTTAAGGGTTCAAGGCAGTGCAGTGGTGTTTGTGTAGTGAAGGGGGTCATGCTGGGAGTAGAGTTTTAGGGTTTAGGGTAGTGCAGTGGTGTCTGTGTAGTGTAGTGGGTTGTGCTGGGGTAGATTTAGGATTTAGGGTAGTGCAGTGGTGTTTGGGTAGTGTAGGGAGTCGTGCTGGTGGTAGTGTTTTAGGGTTTAGGGTAGTGCAGTGGTGTTTGGGTCCTGTAGGGGGTTATGCTGGGGTTAGTGCTTTAGGGTTTAGGGTAGTTCAGTAGGGTAGTGCAGTGGTGTTTGTGTAGTGCAGGGAGTCATGCTGTGGGAAAAGTGCTCAAGGGTTTAAGGCAGTGCAGTGGTGTTTGTGTAGTGAAGGTGGTCATGCTGGGAGTAGAGTTTTAGGGTTTAGGGTAGTGCAGTGGTGTTTGGGTAGTGTAGGGGGTTGTTGTGGGGGTAATATTTTAGGGTTTAGGGTAGTGCAGTGGTGTTTGTGTAGTGTAGGGGTTGTTCTGGGGTAGTGTTTTAGGGTTTTAGGTAGTGCAGTGGTTTCTGGATAGTACAGGGGGTCATGCTTGGGGTAGTGTTTAGGGTTTAGTTTAGTGCAGTGGTGTTTGGGTCCTGTAGGGGGTTATGCTAGGGTTAGTGCTTTAGGGTTTAGGGTAGTGCAGTTGTGTGGTGCAGGGGGTCATGCTGTGGGTCGTTTTTTAGGGTAGTGCAGTTGTGTTTGTTTACTGTAGGGGGTACTGCTGGGGATAGTGCTTTAGGGTTTAGGGTAGTGCAGTGGTGTTTGTGTAGTATTGGGGGTAGTTCTGCGATAGTGTTTTAGGGTAGTGCAGTGGTTTTTTTGTAGTGTAGGGTTAGTGCTTGGGGTAGTGTTTAGGGTTTAGGGTAGTGCAGTGGTGTTTGGGTAGTGTAGGGGGTCGTGCTGGGGGTAGTGTATTAGAGTTTAGGGTAGTGCAGTGTTTTTTGTGTAGTGTAGGGGTCATGCTGGGGGTCGTGTTTTAGGGTTTAGTGTAGTGCAGTGGTGTTTGTGTAGTGTATGGGGTAGTGTTTTAGTGTTTAGGGTAGTGCAGTGGGGTTTGTGTAGTGTAGGGGGTTCGTGCTGTGGGTAGTGTTTTAGGATTTAGGGTATTGCAGTGGTGTTTGTGTAGTATAGGGGGTCATGGTTTAGGGTTTAGGGTAATGCAGTGGGGTTTTGTGTAGTGTAGGGGGTCGTGCTGGGGGTAGTGTTTTAGGATTTAGGGTTGTGCAGTGTTGTTTGTGAAGTATAGGGGGTCGTGTTTTAGGGTTTAGGGTAGTGCCGTGGTGTTTGGGTAGTGTAGGGGGTCGTGCTGGGGGTAGTATTTTTGGGTTTAGGGTAGTGCAGTTGTATTTGAGTAGTGAAGGGGGTCGTGCTGGGGGTAGTATTTTAGGGTTTGTGGTAGTACAGTGGTGTTTGTGTAGTGTACGGGGTCATGCGTGGGGCAGTGGTTTAGGATTTAGAGTAGTGCAGTGGTGTTTGAGTAGTATAGGGGGTCATGCTGGGAGTAGAGTTTTAGGGTTTAGGTTAGTGCCGTGGTGTTTGGGCAGTGTAGGGGGTAGTGCTGGGGCTAGTGTTTTAGGGTTTAGGGTAATGCAGTGATGTTTGGGTAGTGTAGGGAGTCGTGCTGGGGAAAGTGTTTAAGGGTTTAAGGCAGTGCAGTGGTGTTTGTGTAGTGAAGGGGTCATGCTGGGAGTAGAGTTTTAGGGTTTAGGGTAGTGCAGTGGTGTCTGTGTAGTGTAGTGGGTCGTGCTGGGGTAGTTTTAGGGTTTAGGGTAGTGCAGTGGTGTTTGGGTAGTGTAGGGAGTCATGCTGGTGGTAGTGTTTTAGGGTTGTGCAGTGTTGCTTGCGTAGTGTAGGGGTCGTGCTGGGGGTACTGTTTAAGGGATTGGGGTAGTACAGTGGTGTTTGTGTAGTATGCGGGGTCGTGCTTGGGGCTGTGATTTAGGATTTAGGGTAGTGCAGTGGTGTTTGTGTAGTATAGGAGTCATGCTGGGGGAAGATTTTGGCTAGTGCAGTGGTGTTTGTGTAGTGTAGGGTGTCGTGCTGGGGTAGTGTTTAAGAGTTAAGGGTAGTGCAGTGGTGTCTGTGCAGTGTAGTTGGTCGTGCTGGGAGTAGATTTAGGGTTTAGGGTAGTGCAGTGGTGTTTGGGTAGTGTAGGGAGCTGTGCTGGTGGTAGTGTTTTAGGGTTTAGGGTAGAGCAGTGGTGCTTGTGCAGTGTAGGGGGTCGTGCTGGGGGTACTGTTTTAGGGTTTAGGGTAGTGCAGTGGTGTTTGGGCAGTGTAGGGGTAGTGCTGGGGCTAATGTTTTAGGGTTTAGGGTAGTGCAGTGATGTTTGGATAGTGTAGGGGGTCGTGCTGGGGTAGTGTTTAAGGGTTAAGGGTAGTACAGTGGTGTTTGTATAGTGTAGGGGGTAGTGTTTTATGGTTTACGGTAGTGTAGTGGTGTTTGTGCAGTATAGGGGTTCGTGCTGGGGTAGTGCAGTGGTGTTTTGGTAGTGTAGGGGGTCGTCCTGGGGGTAGTGTATTAGAGTTCAGTGTAGTGCAGTGGGGTTTGTGTAGTGTAGGGGGTCGTGCTGGGGGTAGTGTTTTAGGATTTAGGGTAGTGCAGTGGTGTTTGTGTAGTATAGGGGGTCGTGTTTTAGAGTTTAGGGTAGTGCAGTGGTGTTTGGGTAGTGTAGGGGGTCGTGCTGGGGGCAGTGTTTTTGGGTTTAGGGTAGTGCAGTTGTGTTTGGAAAAAGAAGGGGGTTGTGCTGGGGTAGTGTTTTAGGGTTTAGGGTAGTACAGTGGTGTTTATGTAGTGTATGGGGTCGTGCGTGGGGTAGTGATTAAGGATTTAGGGTAGTGCAGTGGTGTTTGTGTAGTGTAGGGGGACGTGCAGGGGATAGTGTTTTAGGGTTTAAGGCAGTGCAGTGGTGTTTGTGCAGTGAAAGGGGTCGGGCTGGGAGTAGAGTTTTAGGGTTTAGGGTAGTGCAGTGGTGCTTGTGCAGTGTAGGAGGTCGTGCTGGGGTACTTTTTTAGGGGTTAGGGTAGTGCAGTGGTGTTTGGGCAGTGTAGGGGGTAGTGCTGGGGGTACTGTTTTAGGGTTTAGGGTAGTGCAGTGGTGTTTGGGCAGTGTAGGGGTAGTGCTGGGGCTAATGTTTTAGGGTTTAGGGTAGTGCAGTGATGTTTGGATAGTGTAGGGGGTCGTGCTGGGGTAGTGTTTAAGGGTTAAGGGTAGTACAGTGGTGTTTGTATAGTGTAGGGGGTAGTGTTTTATGGTTTACGGTAGTGTAGTGGTGTTTGTGCAGTATAGGGGTTCGTGCTGGGGTAGTGCAGCGGTGTTTTGGTAGTGTAGGGGGTTGTGCTGGGGGTAGTGTTTTAGTATTTAGGGTAGTCCAGTGGTGTTTGTGTAGTATAGGGGGTGATGCTGGGGATAGATTTAGGGTAGTGCAGTGGTGTTTGTGTAGTGTAGGGGGTCGTGCAGGGGATAGTGTTTTAGGGTTTAAGGCAGTGCAGTGGTGTTTGTGCAGTGAAAGGGGTCGTGCTGGGAGTAGAGTTTTAGGGTTTAGGGTAGTGCAGTGGTGTCTGTGTAGTTTAGTGGGTCGTGCTGGGGGTAGATTTAGGGTTTAGGGTAGTGCAGTGGTGCTTGTGTAGTGTAGGGGTTCATGCTGGGGGTACTGTTTTAGGGTTTAGGGTAGTGCAGTGGTGTTTGTGTAGTGTAGGGTGTCTTGCTGGGGGTAGTGTTTTAGGGTTTAGGGTAGTGCAATGGTGCTTGTGTAGTGTAGGGGTTCATGCTGGGGGTACTGTTTTAGGGTTTAGGGTAGTGCAGTGGTGTTTGTGTAGTGTAGGGTGTCTTGCTGGGGGTAGTGTTTTAGCGTTTGGGGTAGTGCAGTGGTGTTTGTATAGTGTAGGGGGTCAAGCTGGGGGTAGTGTTTTATGGTTTGGGGTAGTGCAGTCGTGTTCGTGTAGTGTAGGGTGTACTGCTGGGGGTAGTGTTTTAGGGTTTAGGGCAGTGCAGTGGTGTTTGGGTACTGTAGGGGGTCGTGCTGGGGTAGTGTTTTAGGGTTTAGGGCAGTGCAGTGGTGTTTGGGTACTGTAGGGGGTCATGCTTGGGGTAGATTTAGGGTTTAGGGTAGTGCAGTCGTGTTTGTGTACTGTAGGGGGTCACGCTTGGGGTAGTGTTTTAGGGTTTAGGGTAGTGCAGTGGTGTTTGTGTAGTGTTGAGGTTCATGCTGGGGGTAGTGTTTTAGGGTTTTGGGTAGTGCAGTGGTGTTTGGGTTGTGTAGGGGGTCATGCTTGGAGTAGATTTAGGGTTTAGGGTCGTGCAGTGGTGTTTGTGTAGTGTAGGGGGTCGTACTGGGGTTAGATTTAGGGTTTAGGATAGTCCAGTGGTATTTGGGTAGTGTATAGGGTCTTCCTGGGTTTTAGGGTTTAGGGCAGTGCAGTGGTGTTTGGTTACTGTAGGGGGATCATGCTGGTGGAAGTGTTTTAGGGTTTAAGGCAGTTCAGTGGTGTTTGGGTAGTGTAGGGGGTCGTGCTGGGGGTAGTGTTTTAGGGCAGTGCATAGGTGTTTGTGTAGTGTAGGGTGTCGTGCTGAGGGCTAGTGTTTTAGGGTTTAGGGTATTGCAGTGTTGTTTCTGTAGTGTAGGGGGTCGTGTTTTAGAGTTTAGGATAGTGCAGTGGTGTTTGGGTAGTGTAGGGGGTTGTTCTGGGGTAGTGTTTTAGTGTTAAGGGTAGTGCAGTGTTTTTTCTGTAGTGTAGGGGGTCATGTTTTAGGGTTTAGGGTAATGCAGTGGTGTTTGGGTGGTGCAGGGGGCCGTGCTGGGGGTAGTGTTTTAGAGCTTAGGGTAGTGCAGTGGTGTTTGGGTAGTATAGGGGGTCATGCTGGGGGTAGTGTTTTAGGGTTTAGTGTATTGCAGAAGGGTAGTGCTGTGGTGTTTGTGTTTTGTAGGGGGTCATGCTGGGGGTAGCGATTTAAAGGTTTAGAATAGTGCAGTTGTGTTTGGGTAGTGTAGGGGGTACTGCTGAGGGTAGTGTTTTAAGGTTTAGGGTAGTGCAGTGGTGTTTTGGTAATGTAGGGGTAGTGTTTTAGGGTTTAGGGTAGTGCCGTGGTGTTTGGGTAGTGTAGTGGGTCATGCTGGAGGTAGGGTATTAGAGGTTAGGGTAGTGCAGTGGTGTTTGTATAGTGTAGGGACCGTGCTGGAGGTAGTGTTTTAGGGATTAGGGAAGTGCAGTTGTGTTTGTGTGGTGTAGGGGTCGTGCTGGGGTAAGTGTTTTAGGTTTTAGGGTAGTGCAGTGGTGTTTGGTTAGTGTAGGGGGTCGTTCTAGGGGTAGTGTTTTAGGGTTTAGGGTAGTGCAGTATTGTTTGTGTAGTGTAGGGGGCTGTGCTGGGGTTAGATGTAGGGTTTAGGGTAGTGCAGTGGTGATTGGGTAGTGTAGGGGTCATTCTAGGGGTAATGTTTAAGGGTTTAGTGTAGTGTAGTGTTGTTTGTGTAGTGTAGGGTGTCATGCTGGGGGTAGTGTTTTAGGGTTTGGGGTAGTGCAGTCGTGTTTGTATAGTGTAGGGGGTCATGCTGGGGGTAGATTTAGGGTTTAGGGCAATGCAGTGGTGTTTGTGTAGTGTAGGGGGTCATGCTGGGGGTAGACTTTTAGGGTTTTGGGCAGTGCAGTTTTGTGTGGGTAGTGTAGGGGGTCGTGCTGGGGGTAGTGTTTTAGGGTGTAGGGCAGTGCAGTGGTGTTTGGGTAGTGTAGGGGTCATGCTGGGGGTAGTGTTTTAGGGTTTAGGGTAGGGCAGTGGTGTTTGGGTAGTGTAGGGGGTCATTTTTGGGGTAGATTTAGGGTTTAGGGTAGTGCAGTGGTGTTTGTGTAGTGTAGGGAGTCGCTCTTGGGGTAGTGTTTTAGGGTTTAGGGTAGTGCAGAGGTGCTTGTGTAGTGTAGGGGTTCATGCTGGGAGTAGTGTTTTAGGGTTTTTGTAGTGCAGTGGTGTTTTGGTTGTGTACGGGGTCATGCTTGGAGTAGATTTAGGGCTTAGGGCAGTGCAGTGGTGTTTATGTAGTGTAGGGGGACGTGCTGGGGTAGTGTTTTAGTATTTAGGGCTGTGCAGTGGTGTTTGTGTAGTGTAGGGGGTCGTCCTGGGGTAGATTAAGGGTTTAGGATAGTGCAGTGGTATTTGGGTAGTGTAGAGAGTTGAGCTGGGGGTAGGGTTTTAGGGTTTAGGGTAGTGCAGCAGTGTTTGTGTTGTATTGGGGTAGTTCTGGGGGTAGTGTTTTAGGGTTTAGGGTAGTGCAGTGGTGTTTGGGTAGTGTAGGGGTAGTGCTGGGGGTAGTGTGTTAGGGTTTAGGGTAGTGCAGTGGTGTTTAGGTAGTGTAGGGGTCGTGCTGAAGGTAGTGTTTTAGGATTTAGGTTTGTGCAGGGGTGTTTAGGTAGTATAGGGGGACGTGCTGGTGCAGTGGAGTTTGGGTAGTGTAAGGGTTCGCGCTAGGGGTAGTGTTTTAGGGTCTAGGGTAGTGCAGTGGTGTTTGTGTTGTGTAGGGGTCATGCTGGGGGTAGTGTTTTAGGGTTTTGGGTAGTTTAGTGGTGTTTGGGTAGTGTAGGAGGTCATGCTTGGGATAGATTTAGAGTTTCGGGCAGTGCAGTGGGGTTTGTGTAGTGTAGGGTGTCGTACTGGGGGTATTTTTTTAGGGTTTAGGGCAGTGCTGTGGTGTTTGCGTATTATAGGGGGTCATACCGGGGGTGGATTTAGGGTTTAGGATAGTGCAGTGGTATTTGGATAGTGTAGAGGGTCGTGCTGGGGTAGTGTTTTAGGGTTTAGGGCAGTGCAGTGGTGTTTGGGTAGTGTAGGGGGATCGTGCTGGTGGAAGTGTTTTATGGTTCAGGGCAGTGCAGTGGTGTTTGGGTAGTGTAGGGGGTTGTGCTGGGGGCAGTGTTTTAGGGCAGTGCAGAGGTGTTTGTGTAGTGTAGGGTGTCATGCCGAGGTAGTGTTTCAGGGTTCAGGGTAGAGCAATGGTGTTTGTGTAGTGTAGGGGGCCGTGTTTTAGGGTTTAGGGTAGTGCATAGATGTTTGGGTAGTGTAGGGGGTCATGCTGGGAGTAGTGTTTTACGGTTTAGGTTAGTGAAGTGGTGTTTGTGTAGTGTAGGGGGTTGTGCTGGGGTAGATTTAGGGTTTAAGGTAGTGTAGTGGTGTTTGTGTAGTGTAGGGGGTCATGTTATAGGGTTTAAGATAGTGGGTAGTGTAGGGGTCATGCTGGGGGTATTCTTTTAGGGTTTAGTGTCGTGCAGTGGTGTTTGGGTAGTGTAGGGGGTTGTGCTGGGGGTAGTGTTTTAGTGATTAGGGTAGTGCAGTGTTGTTTGTGCAAGTGTAGGGGGTCATGTTTTAGGGTTTAGGGTAGTGCAGTGGTGTTTGGGTAGTGCAGGGGGTCGTGCTGGGTGTAGTGTTTCAGGGTTTAGGGTAGTGCAGCGGTGTTTGGGTAGTATAGGGGTCATGCTGGGGGTATTGTTTTAGGGTTTTGTGCAGTGCAGTAGGGTAGTGCAGTGGTGTTTGTGTAGTGTAGCTAGTCATGCTGGGGGTAGTGTTTTAGGGTTTAGAATAGTGCAGTTGTGTTTGGGTAGTGTAGGGGGTACTGCTGGGGGTAATGTTTTAAGGTTTAGGGGAGTGCCATGGTGTTTGTGTAGTGTAGGGGGTCATGCTGGGGGTAGTGGTTTGGGGTTTAGGGTAGTGCAGCGGTGTTGGGTAGTGTAGGGGGTAATGCCGGGTGTAGTGTTTCAGGGTTTAGGGTAGTGCAGTAGTGTTTGTGTAGTATTGGGGGGCAGTTCTGGGGGTAGTGTTTTAGGGTTTATTGTAGTGCAGTGGTGTTTGGGTAGTGTAGGAGTAGTGCTCAGGGTGGTGTTTTAGGGTTTAGGGCAGTGCAGTGGTATTTGGGTAGTGCAAGGGGTCGTTGTGGGGCTAAAGTTTTAGGGTTTAGGGTAGTGCAGTGGTGTTTGTGTAGTGTAGGGGTCGTGCTGGGGTAGCGTTTTAGGGTTTTGGGTAGTGCAGTGGTGTTGGGTAGTGTAGGGGGTTCTGCTGGGTGTAGTGTTTTAGGGTTTAGGGTAGTGAAGTAGTATTTCTGTAGTATTGGGGGCAGTTCTGGGGGAAGTGTTTTAGGGTTACGGTAGTGAAGTGGTGTTTGGGTAGTGTAGGAGTAGTGCTCGGGGTAGTGTTTTAGGGTTTAGGGTAGTGCAGTGATGTTTGGGTAGTGTAGGGGGTCGTTGTGGGGGTAGTATTTTAGGGTTTAGGGTAGTGTAGTGGTGTTTGTGTAGTGTAGGGGTCGTGCTGGGTTAGTGTTTTAGGTAGTGCAGTGGTTTTTTGATAGTGCAAGGGGTCATGCTTGGGGTGGTGTTTTAGGGTTTAGGGTAGTGCAGTGGTGTTTGTGTAGTGTAGGGGTCATGCTGGGGGTAGTGTTTTAGGGTTTTGGGTAGTGCAGTGGTGTTTGGGTAGTGTAGGAGGTCATGCTTGGGATAGATTTAGAGTTTCGGGCAGTGCAGTGGGGTTTGTGTAGTGTTGGGTGTCGTACTGGGGGTATTGTTTTAGGGTTTAGGGCAGTGCTGTGGTGTTTGCGTATTATAGGTGGTCATACTGGGGGTTTATTTAGGGTTTAGGATAGTGCAGTGGTATTTGGATAGTGTAGAGGGTCGTGCTGGGGGTAGGGTTTTAGGGTTTAGGGCAGTGCAGTGGTGTTTGGGGAGTGTAGGGGGATCGTGCTGGTGGAAGTGTTTTATGGTTCAGGGCAGTGCAGTGGTGTTTGGGTAGTGTAGGGGGTTGTGCTGGGGGCAGTGTTTTAGGGCAGTGCAGAGGTGTTTGTGAAGTGTAGGGTGTCATGCTGAGCTAGTGTTCCAGGGTTAGGGTAGAGCAATGGTGTTTGTGTAGTGTAGGGGGCTGTGTTTTAGGGTTTAGGGTAGTGCATTGATGTTTGGGTAGTGTAGGGGGTCATGCTGGGAGTAGTGTTTTACGGTTTAGGTTAGTGAAGTGGTGTTTGTGTAGTGTAGGGGGTTGTGCTGGGGTAGATTTAGGGTTTAAGGTAGTGGAGTGGTGTTTGTGTAGTATAGGGGGTCATGTTATAGGGTTTAGGATAGTGGGTAGTGTAGGGGTCATGCTGGGGGTATTCTTTTAGGGTTTAGTGTCGTGCAGTGTTGTTTGTGTAGTGTAGGGGGTCAGGTTTTAGGGTTTAGGGTAGTGCAGTGGTGTTTGGGTAGTGTAGGGGTCATGCTGGGGGTATTGTTTTAGGGTTTAGTGTAGTGCAGTAGGGTAGTGCAGTGTTCTTTGTTTAGTGTAGGGGGTTATTCTGGGGGTAGTGTTTTAGGGTTTAGAATAGTACAGTTGTGTTGTGTCACGACCTCAACATAATCTCCTATGCCGACGACACTCAGCTGATCCTCTCCCTCACAAAGGACCCCCTCACCGCCAAATCCAACCTCCACCAGGGAATGAAGGCCGTCGCCGACTGGATGGAGGACAGCCGCCTCAAACTGAACACACACAAGACGGAAATCCTCATCCTCGGATCCAACCCCTCCGCATGGGACGACTCCTGGTGGCCCATGTCACTGGGGTCCCCCCCGGCCCCCACCTACCACACACGCAAGCTGGGAATCATCCTTGACTCAAAACTCTCCATGACCAAACAAGTCAACCCAGTCTCCTCCACCTGTTTCCACACCCTCCGCATGCTCCGCAAGATCTACAGATGGATTCTGACCAACACGAGGAAAACAGTCACCCAGGCCCCAGTGAGCAGCATACTCGACTACGGAAACACCCTCTACGCCGGAGCCCCGTCCAAGCTCATCAGCAGACTACAGAGAATCCAGAATGCCTCCGCATGCCTGATCCTCGACATCCCGCGCCGCGACCACATCACCCCCCACCTGAGGAACCTGCACGGGCCCCCGTCCACAAAAGAATCTCCTTCAAGCTCCTGATCCACGCACACAAAGCACTCCACAAAACCGGCCCAGCCTATCTCAACAGTCGACTCTCCTTCTATGTACCCAAAAGGAATCTCCGCTCTGCTGACCACGCCCTGGCCACGGTCCCACGCATCTGGAGAACCACTTCCGGAGGCAGGTCCTTCTCCCATCGTGCCGCCAAGACCTGGAACACCCTCACCCTCGACCTGTGACAAACTGAAGACCTGCTGACCTTCAGGAGACAACTCAAGACCTAGTTCTTCGACCAGTAACAACCCCCCTCCTCTCCCCCCCCAGCACCTTGAAACCCTACCGGGTATGTAGTGCGCTTTACAAATTATGTGATTGATTGATTGATAGTGTAGGGGGTACTGCTGGGGGTAGTGTTTTAGGGTTTAGGGGATTGATGTGGTGTTTGTGTATTGTAGGGGGTCATGCTGGGGGTAGTGTTTTAGGGTTTAGGGTAGTGCAGTAGTGTTGGGTAGTGTAGGGGGTACTGCTGGGTGTAGTGTTTTAGGGTTTAGGGTAGTGCAGTGCTCTTTGTGTAGTATTGGGGGCAGTTCTGGGGGTAGTGTTTTAGGGTTTAGGGTAGTGCAGTGGAGTTTGGGGAGTGTAGGAGTAGTGCTCGGGGTAATGTTTTAGGGTTTAGGGTAGTGCAGTGGTGTTTGGGTACTGTAGGGGGTCGATGTGGGGGTAGTGTTTAGGGTTTAGGGTAGTGCAGTGGTGTTTGTGTAGTGTAGGGGTCGTGCTGGGGTAGTGTTTTAGGGTTTAGGGTAGTGCAATTGTGTTTGTGTAGTGTAGGGGGTCGTGTTTTAGGGTTTAGGGTAGTGCAGTGGTGTTTGGGTCCTGTAGGGGTCCTGCTGGGAGCAGTGTTTTACGGTTTAGGTTAGTGAAGTGGTGTTTGTGTAGTGTAGGGGGTCGTGCTTGGGATAGGTTTAGGGTGTAAGGTAGTGCAGTGGTGTTTGTGTAGTGTAGGGGGTCATGTTTTAGGGTTTAGGGTAGTGCAGTGGTGTTTGGGTAGTGTAGGGGGTTGTGCTGGGGTAGTGTTTTAGTGTTTAGGGTAGTGCAGTGTTGTTTGTGTAGTGCAGGGAGTCAGGTTTAGGGTTTAGGGTAGTGCAGTGGTGTTTGGGTAGTGCAGGGGGTCGTGCTGGGGGTAATGTTTTAGGGTTTAGGGTAGTACAGTGGTGTTTGGGTAGTGTAGGCATCATGCTGGGGGTATTGTTTTAGGGTTTAGTGTAGTGCAGTAGGGTAGTGCAGTGGTGTGTGTGTAGTGTAGGGGGTCATGCTATGGGTAGTATTTTAGGGTTTAGAATAGTACAGTTGTGTTTGGGTAGTGTAGGGGGTAATGCTGGGCGCAGTGTTTTAGGGTTTAGTGGAGTGCCGTTGTGTTTGTGTAGTGTAGGAGGTCATGCTGGGGGCAGTGTTTTAGGGTTTAGGGTAGTGTAGTGGTGTTGGGTAGTGTAGGGGGTACTGCTGGGAGTAGTGTTTTAGGGTTTAGGGTAGTGCAGTACTGTTTGGGTAGTATTGGGGGGCAGTTCTGGGGTAGTGTTTTAGGGTTTAGGTTAGTGCAGTGGTGTTTGGGTAGTGTAGGGGGTAGTGTTTTAGGGTTTAGGGTAGTGCAGTGGGGTTTGTGTAGTGTAGGGGGTCATGCTTGGGGTAGTGTTTTAGGATTTAGGATAGTCCATTGGTGTTTGTGTAGTGTAGGGGGTAGTGTTTTAGGGTTTAGCGTAGTGTAGTGGTGTTTTTGTAGTGTTGAGGTTCATGCTGGGGGTAGTGTTTTAGGGTTTTGGGTAGTGCAGTGGTGTTTGGGTTGTGTAGGGGGTCATGCTTGAAGTAGATTTAGGGTTTAGGGCAGTGCAGTGGTG
Organism: Triturus cristatus; assembly: GCF_964204655.1. NCBI lineage: Eukaryota > Metazoa > Chordata > Amphibia > Caudata > Salamandridae > Triturus > Triturus cristatus. The sequence continues at coordinate 759,440,726 of NC_140579.1, forward strand.
TTTGTGTAGTGTAGGGGGTCGTACTGGGGGTAGATTTAGGGTTTAGGATAGTACAGTGGTATTTGGGTAGTGTAGAGGGTCTTCCTGGAGGTAGGGTTTTAGGGTTTAGGGCAGTGCAGTGGTGTTTGGTTAGTGTAGGGGGGTCATGCTGGTGGAAGTGTTTTAGGGTTTAGGGCAGTGCAGTGGTGTTTGGGTAGTGTAGGGTGTCGTGCTGAGGGGTAGTGTTTTAGGGTTTAGGGTATTGCAGTGTTGTTTCTGTAGTGTAGGGGGTCGTGTTTTAGCGTTTATGGTAGTTTAGTGGTGTTTGGCTAGTGTAGTGGTTCATGCTGGGAGTAGTGTTTCAGGGTTTAGGGCAGTGAAGTGGTGTTTGTGTAGTGTAGGGGGTCGTACTGGGATAGATTTAGGGTTTAGGGTAGTGCAGTGGTGTTTGTGTAGTGTAGGGGGTCGTGTTTTAGAGTTTAGGATAGTGCAGCGGGGTTTGGGTAGTGTAGGGGTTGTTCTGGGGTAGTGTTTTAGTGTTAAGGGTAGTGCAGTGTTGTTTGTGTAGTGTAGGGGGTCATGTTTTAGGGTTTAGGGTAATGCAGTGGTGTTTGGGTGGTGCAGGGGGCCATGCTGGGGGTAGTTTTTTAGAGTTTAGGGTAGTACAGTGGTGTTTGGGTAGTGTAGGGGGTCATGCTGGGGGTAGCATTTTAGGGTTTAGTGTATTGCAGAAGATTAGTGCAGTGGTGTTTGTGTTTTGTAGGGGGTCATGCTGGGGGTAGTGTTTTAAAGGTTTAGAATAGTGCAGTTGTGTTTGGGTAGTATAGGGGGTACTGCTGGGGGTAGTGCTTTAGGGTTTAGGGGAGTGCTGTGGTGTTTGTGTATTGTAGGTGGTCGTGCTGAGAGTAGTGTTTTAGGTTTAGGGTAGTGTAGTGGTGTTTGGGTACTGTAGGGGGTCGTGCTGGGGGTAGTGTTTTTGGGTTTAGGGTAGTGCAGTTGTGTTTGGGTAGTGAAGGGGGTCATGCTGGGGGTAGTGTTTTAGGGTTTAGGGTAGTACAGTGGTGTTTGTGTAGTATAGGGGGTCGTGCTTGGGGTAGTGTTTTAGGGATTAGGGTAGTGCGGTGGTGTTTGTGTAGTATTGGGGGTAGTTCTGGGGGTAGTGTTTTAGGGTTTAGGGTAGTGCAGTTGTGTTTGGGTAGTGTAGGGGTAGTGTTTTAGGGTTTAGGGTAGTGCCGTGGTGTTTGTGTAGTGTAGGGGGTCAAGCTGGGGGTAGTCTTTTAGGGTTTGGGGAAGTGCAGTCGTGTTTGTATAGTGTAGGGGGTCATGCTGGGGGTAGACTTTTAGGGTTTAGGGCAATGCAGCGGTGTTTGTGTAGTGCAGGGGGTCGTGCTGGGGGTAGTGTTTTAGTGTGTAGGGCAGTGCAGTGGTGTTTGGGTAGTGTAGGGGGTCATGCTGGGGGTAGTGTTTTAGGGTTTAGGGTAGTGCAGTGGTGTTTGGGTAGTGTAGGGGGTCATTTTTGGGGTAGATTTAGGGTGTAGGGTAGTGCAGTAGTGTTTGTGTAGTGAAGGGAGTTGCGCTTGGGGTAGTGTTTTAGGGTTTAGGGTAGTGCAGTGGTGCTTGTGTAGTGTAGGGGTTCATGCTGGGGGTAGTGTTTTAGGGTTTGGGGTAGTGCAGTGATGTTTGGGTTGTGTAGGGGGTCATGCTTGGAGTAGATTTAGGGTTTAGGGCAGTACAGTGGTGTTTATTTAGTGTAGGGGACGTGCTGGGGTAGTGTTTTAGTATTTAGGGTCGTGCAGTTGTGTTTGTGTAGTGTAGGGGGTTGTCCTGGGGTAGATTAAGGGTTTAGGATAGTGCAGTGGTATTTGGGTAGCGTAGAGAGTCGAGCTGGGGGTAGGGGTTTAGGGTTTAGGGTAGTGCAGTAGTGTTTGTGTTGTATTGGGGTAGTTCTGGGGGCAGTGTTTTAGGGTTTAGGGTAGTGCAGTGGTGTTTGGGTAGTGTAGGGGTAGTGCTGGGGGTAGTGTTTTAAGGTTTAGGGTAGTGCAGTGGTGTTTAGGTAGTGTAGGGGTCGTGCTGGAGGTAGTGTTTTAGGGTTTAGGTTTGTGCAGGGGTGTTTAGGTAGTATAGGGGGATGTGCTTGCGGTAGTGTTTTAGAGTTTAGTGTAGTGCAGTGGTTTTTGTGTAGTGTAGGGGTCATGCTGGGGGTCGTATTTTAGGGTTTTGGGTAGTGCAGTGGTGTTTGGGTAGTGTAGGAGGTCATGCTTGGGATAGATTTAGAGTTTCGGGCAGTGCAGTGGGGTTTGTGTAGTGTTGGGTGTCGTACTGTGGGTATTGTTTTAGGGTTTAGGGCATTGCTGTGGTGTTTGCGTATTATAGGGGGTCATACTGGGGGTTTATTTAGGGTTTAGGATAGTGCAGTGGAATTTGGATAGTGTAGAGGGTCGTGCTGGGGGTAGGGTTTTAGGGTTTAGGGCAGTGCAGTGGTGTTTGGGTAGTGTAGGGAGATCGTGCTGGTGGAAGTGTTTTATGGTTCAGGGCAGTGCAGTGGTGTTTGGGTAGTATAGGGGGTTGTGCTGGGGGCAGTGTTTTAGGGCAGTGCAGAGGTGTTTGTGAAGTGTAGGGTGTCATGCTGAGGTAGTGTTCCAGGGTTAGGGTAGAGCAATGGTGTTTGTGTAGTGTAAGGGGCTGTGTTTTAGGATTTAGGGTAGTGCATTGATGTTTGGGTAGTGTAGGGGGTCATGCTGGGAGTAGTGTTTTACGGTTTAGGTTAGTGAAGTGGTGTTTGTGTAGTGTAGGGGGTTGTGCTGGGGTAGATTTAGGGTTTAAGGTAGTGGAGTGGTGTTTGTGTAGTGTAGGGGGTCATGTTATAGGGTTTAGGATAGTGGGTAGTGTAGGAGTCATGCTGGGGGTATTCTTTTAGGGTTTAGTGTCGTTCAGTGGTGTTTGGGTAGTGTAGGGGGTTGTGCTGGGGGTAGTGTTTTAGTGTTTAGGGTAGTGCAGTGTTGTTTGTGTAGTGTAGGGGGTCAGGTTTTAGGGTTTAGGGTAGTGCAGTGGTGTTTGGGTAGTGTAGGGGTCATGCTGGGGGTATTGTTTTAGGGTTTAGTGTAGTGCAGTAGGGTAGTGCAGTGTTGTTTGTTTAGTGTAGGGGTTATTCTGGGGGTAGTGTTTTAGGGTTTAGAATAGTACAGTTGTGTTGTGTCACGACCTCAACATAATCTCCTATGCCGACGACACTCAGCTGATCCTCTCCCTCACAAAGGACCCCCTCACCGCCAAATCCAACCTCCACCAGGGAATGAAGGCCGTCGCCGACTGGATGGAGGACAGCCGCCTCAAACTGAACACACACAAGACGGAAATCCTCATCCTCGGATCCAACCCCTCCGCATTGGACGACTCCTGGTGGCCCATGTCACTGGGGTCCCCCCCGGCCCCCATCAACGACACACGCAAGCTGGGAATCATCCTCGACTCAAAACTCTCCATGACCAAACAAGTCAACCCAGTCTCCTCCACCTGTTTCCACACCCTCCGCATGCTCCGCAAGATCTACAGATGGATTCTGACCAACACGGGGAAAACAGTCACCCAGGCCCCAGTGAGCAGCAGACTCGACTACGGAAACACCCTCTACGCCGGAGCCCCGTCCAAGCTCATCAGCAGACTACAGAGAATCCAGAATGCCTCCGCATGCCTGATCCTCGACATCCCGCGCCGCGACCACATCACCCCCAACCTGAGGAACCTGCACTGGCCCCCGTCCACAAAAGAATCTCCTTCAAGCTCCTGATCCACGCACACAAAGCACTCCACAAAACCGGCCCAGCCTATCTCAACAGTCGACTCTCCTTCTATGTACCCAACAGGAATCTCCGCTCTGCTGACCACGCCCTGGCCACGATCGCACGCATCTGGAGAACCACTTCCGGAGGCAGGTCCTTCTCCCATCGCGCCGCCAAGACCTGGAACACCCTCCCCCTCGACCTGTGACAAACTGAAGACCTGCTGACCTTCAGGAGACAACTCAAGACCTAGTTCTTCGACCGATAACAGCCCCCCTCCTCTCCCCCCCAGCACCTTGAAACCCTACCGGGTATGTAGTGCGCTTTACAAATTATGTGATTGATTGATTGATAGTGTAGGGGGTACTGCTGGGGGTAGTGTTTTAGGGTTTAGGGGATTGATGTGGTGTTTGTGTATTGTAGGGGGTCATGCTGGGGGTAGTGTTTTAGGGTTTAGGGTAGTGCAGTAGTGTTGGGTAGTGTAGGGGGTACTGCTGGGTGTAGTGTTTTAGGGTTTAGGGTAGTGCAGTGCTCTTTGTGTAGTATTGGGGGCAGTTCTGGGGGTAGTGTTTTAGGGTTTAGGGTAGTGCAGTGGTGTTTGGGTAGTGTAGGAGTAGTGCTCGGGGTAATGTTTTAGGGTTTAGGGTAGTGCAGTGGTGTTTGGGTACTGTAGGGGGTCGATGTGGGGGTAGTGTTTAGGGTTTAGGGTAGTGCAGTGGTGTTTGTGTAGTGTAGGGGTCGTGCTGGGGTAGTGTTTTAGGGTTTAGGGTAGTGCAATTGTGTTTGTGTAGTGTAGGGGGTCGTGTTTTAGGGTTTAGGGTAGTGCAGTGGTGTTTGGGTCCTGTAGGGGTCCTGCTGGGAGCAGTGTTTTACGGTTTAGGTTAGTGAAGTGGTGTTTGTGTAGTGTAGGGGGTCGTGCTTGGGGTAGGTTTAGGGTTTAAGGTAGTGCAGTGGTGTTTGTGTAGTGTAGGGGGTCGTGTTTTAGGGTTTAGGGTAGTGCAGTGGTGTTTGGGTAGTGTAGGGGGTTGTGCTGGGGTAGTGTTTTAGTGTTTAGGGTAGTGCAGTGTTGTTTGTGTAGTGCAGGGAGTCAGGTTTAGGGTTTAGGGTAGTGCAGTGGTGTTTGGGTAGTGCAGGGGGTCGTGCTGGGGATAATGTTTTAGGGTTTAGGGTAGTACAGTGGTGTTTGGGTAGTGTAGGCATCATGCTGGGGGTATTGTTTTAGGGTTTAGTGTAGTGCAGTAGGGTAGTGCAGTGGTGTGTGTGTAGTGTAGGGGGTCATGCTATGGGTAGTATTTTAGGGTTTAGAATAGTACAGTTGTGTTTGGGTAGTGTAGGGGGTAATGCTGGGCGCAGTGTTTTAGGGTTTAGTGGAGTGCCGTTGTGTTTGTGTAGTGTAGGAGGTCATGCTGGGGGCAGTGTTTTAGGGTTTAGGGTAGTGCAGTGGTGTTGGGTAGTGTAGGGGGTACTGCTGGGAGTAGTGTTTTAGGGTTTAGGGTAGTGCAGTACTGTTTGGGTAGTATTGGGGGGCAGTTCTGGGGGTAGTGTTTTAGGGTTTAGGTTAGTGCAGTGGTGTTTGGGTAGTGTAGGGGGTAGTGTTTTAGGGTTTAGGGTAGTGCAGTGGGGTTTGTGTAGTGTAGGGGGTCATGCTTGGGGTAGTGTTTTAGGATTTAGGATAGTCCATTGGTGTTTGTGTAGTGTAGGGGGTAGTGTTTTAGGGTTTAGGGTAGTGTAGTGGTGTTTTTGTAGTGTTGAGGTTCATGCTGGGGGTAGTGTTTTAGGGTTTTGGGTAGTGCAGTGGTGTTTGGGTTGTGTAGGTGTGGAAATTTAGCTTGCAAACTGAACATTATCTGCACCATCTTGTCTCTCCCCAGCGCGACACACAGGAAAGCGCACGGCAGCCATTTTAGGCACCCTGGTCTCTCCCTGCTCATTGCCGATCGCCAGCGCGTCCCCCTGGCGCTGCAAGCATCCCCCGCGCGCCGGCCACCCCCGCTCTCTCATACACGGGCCATAAACCCTCTCCTTCTGCGCGACCCTGCCATGGAACCGCATCCCACGCCTGACCGACATCCCATACATGGTCATGCATCCCTTTGATAACCCCCTTCCTCTGCGCCCCATTGTCCAAACCGATCCCAGGCCATCACCTAGCCCTGCGGATGCAGTTTATTGTCCCTACTGTAAGGGAAACGCCCCACATCAAAGGGATTACAGTAGATCAAGGCCCCCCACCCCCTGAGACCCGACCGGTCACACACACCCCCGGGAATTGGCGGAATATCCTGCTGTGTGATAGCCATCTCCTACTGCGGGTGGGGTGGGAACTTCTACTGTAGCTATTCGTGGGATCGGATCTGAGCCAAGGATTCTGAAGACTTTCTTTCATGCATCAAAGTGATCTCAAGAATGTGCCATGTGTGATAAACCTGCAATAAAGTCATAAACCTGTGTATAAGAGGCCAGGCCTCAGAGATGCAGTTAGAGCACCTCGTGACGATACCTTGCTGTCTGATCTGATGTGTTCTGCTCCGATGGAATAAAAACTTTGTTTCCTGCCTTCCAGTCTCCGGCGCCTGCCTCTTTCATTGGTAAATTATCGAATGGTATAAGAGGCGATTACCGCCGGGCAATACTTGAAAGGTTATCGACTGAAACTGCCGCTACCATTTAACAATTGGCGTCCCAAGCGTGGGGCCCATCAGCGACACGTGGATCCAGTGGGAGAGGTCCCGACGACAGAGTGAACGATTGCAACGATCGGGAGAGCTCCTGCCCGATAGACCCTCGTCTGGCAGCCGATCATCCGAACTTCACTGGTTCCGAGCAGACCTCTCTCGAGTGATCTACGGTCCTGACTGGGAACCATCAGGAGTGCCGCGGCAAATACGGAGAGTAGAGGACGATCGGGCGCTGGAGGCGGAAGACGAGAAACTGTCCACGCGGTCCGGGTAAGGTCGTGAAACACGACAAATTGCGAAACGATTGATTGATTGATTGAAATACTAGTATTGCTTATTGATTGTTCTCTTTGAGATATTCGCTGTCTACAAACGGGGAGGAGTAGAAATACTCTCTCTCTCTCTCCCTTTGCAGATAGTGAAGGGTAGGTAACGCAGACTTTTGTCCCCGTTGTAACCCGTCGTGCCTATCTTTATCTCCCCACTGATTGATTGTCCGAACATTGATTGTTTTGAAGAATAGTGCTCTTTGAGATATTCTCTGTTTGCAAATAACGTAGAATAGAAATATTCTGTCTAGTCTTTGCAAATAGTGAAGGGTAGGTAACGCAGACTTTTGTCCCCGTTGAAACCCGTCGTGCCTATCTTTATCTCCCCATTGATTGATTGATTGTCCGAACACTAGTTGTTCGATATTGGTTCTTTGGAGGTATTCTCTGCTTACAAATAACGAGGAATAGAGATATTCTGTCTAGTCTTTGCAAGCAGTGAAAAGATAGGTAGTGCTGACTTTTGTCCCCGTTGAAACCCGTCATGCCTATCTTCTCCCCACTGATTGGTAGTTGGTTCTGCCCGGACCGCTTATTAGAGGTGGACCATCCGGCTCCACTGGAAGGCACCCCTAATAAGGACATGTTCACTAAATATGGACTAGTCGCCGTAGCTTATAGCAAGCTATGGCATAAATATACAAGGAAGGACCCCGAGAGTCAGTGGCCACTGATGGGATCCTTCGACGACCATAAGATAGAAATGCTAGAAATAGCCCTGCGTAGCAATAAGACGACGCCTACTATGCTTGACAGTATCGGCATGTGGCGCAAAGAAGCAACACAACAGAAAAAGAGGGAAGAAGTAAAAGCAGAAAAAGAATTACGAAAGGCAGCTCACCTTGCCGCTAGAAAGTTAGAAGAAGAAATAAAGGAGAGAAGGGAAACTAAACTAAGACAGGAGCCCGAAACATCAGGCCAGTACGCTGTTAGGACCCTCTCTATGCTCTACCCTGAGTTGTCCTCTAAGCAACGAACAAATGATGAATTACTATTAGGTCCCCCGATCATTTACATGCCCCCTCCATACGCACCCTCCCAATCGGTAGTGCAACACCCACAACCCCCAAATACGAGCGAAAGCAGTACAGGGGCCTCGGTCCTCACGGCCTCCGCGCCGGCCGAGCCTCTTGTACTGAACACAACGTCGGCAATAACGTTGGATGACCCTGAGATGAGAAAGAAAGATTCCACCAGAATGAATCGACTAACAAAGGATGAACGAGCAGGAATCGACAAGATAGTAGGGACACTGGTGGAGCGTAAGGAAAGTGAGGAGTATATAACAGACGTGTATAACTCGTATGCCGACAGCCGCAGACGACACTTTGTCGTACGACTTTGTTATCACGCCCTGAATACATATGAGGATAGGCACCACGATAAAGGTCCCGAAGGCTTAGCGGCCCTATATAGGAAGGTAGACATTGGGGAAGAAGGAGAGGGCGATGTGACGAACCTCTTCACTCGTACACTCGAGGTCTATCGACACCTTAAAGAACACAGACAGACAACCAAAGCAGAAACCCCCATAGCGACTAAGCCCCAGGAAGGAAGGACTGATACCATGATGCCCATCAAAGAGGCCGCCCCCTACTGGGTCCCCCCACGAGGTCAGGGAACACATGACGACATCAACCACCAAGATGCGAAGGGAAGGGTTGTATATAATTGGGTCTACCAGCCATGGGACCGACAAGACATTTTGACCTTTAGAAAAACCCTACCCGACTTAAGAAAGAACCCGACTGCCTTCTACACCGAACTAGGTACAGCCTTAGGTTCAACAATAATGACCTTAGCAGATATCGACTTGTTCTTCGGGTTATGTCTGCCGGCTGATGTGTGGAAGCAAATCCAGAAAGTTGACCACGCTGAGCCGTTCGGATATACCTGGGTACAACTCGATACCATAGATAAACAGCGAGAACCGGGATAGAAACCCCCGAAAGCCATATTGGAGCTCCCAGACAAGATTGTACAGAAGTTGAAGACTCTAATCCCAGAAAGAAAGGTAGACTGGTCGATAGTAAAGGCTTGTCGCCAGAAACCCCAGGAGGATGTGTCTGAATACTTCTCTCGATTCGAGACTGTGTTTTCCGATTATAGTGGCCAGGACATGACCACTGCAACCGGACATCACCTCTTTGTCCAGAATTATGTGAAGGGTCTGTCACAAGAAGTCTCCCAGAAGCTACAGACCAGCGAGAGTAGTTGGGCAGCCTCCAAACCCGCAGCAATCCTCCAGATGGCCTAATACTACGAAAACCAAAAGAATGAGAACGATAGGGCGTCAGAGAGGAAGAAAAAGGAACTGAAGGAGAGGGTAATGATAGCACAGTTGCAAGGGGTGACCATAGGAAGGGAACCCCCGAAAGGGAATTACCAACCAACCGCCCCTAGAAAGCTACCCCCTAGAGACCATACACCTGCACCCTACAACGGACGGAGAGACTTAGATGGGAACCAATGTGCGTTCTGTAGAGGGTTCGGACACTGGAAATCCCAGTGCCCGGTCCTTCTGGAATTGAACAAAAATAGGGACCCCAGAGATACAGCATATGACCCCAGAAATAGAGGACAGGGACGAGGGTACACGAACGACGCCATCAACGACAGGCCAGGCAGACCAAACACCTTTATTCGCCCCCGACAAAACCAGTGTCAGCAGTCCGACTACGAAAGCACCCATGACTTCGCATAGGACCGCCAGGGGCAAGGGAGGGATCCAGTCGAAATCCGTGTTGACCAGCAAGGTCCTTACGTCACTGCTAAGGTCTTGGGCACCAAGTCTCCATTCCTGGTAGATACTGGGGCGACACGTAGTGCGTTATCTAAACGACTGATTCCTAGGGCACCCTTGTCTGGCTCACACGTAACCTCAATAGGCTTCGATGGAACGCCCTCCACTAACCCCTTATCAGCACCAATCTCCTTTGACTTAGAAGATAACGCCACTGACACGACCTTTCTGCTCTCCTCCAACACCCCCGATGCTATTATCAATCAATCAATCAATCAAAGACATTTATAGAGCGCACTACTTACCCGTAGGGTCTCAAGGTGCTGGGGGGAGGGGGGTGCCGTTACTGCTCGAACAGCCAGGTCTTCAGCTTCTTCCTGAAGGAGAGGTGGTCTTGGGTCAGGCGCAGGTCGGACGGGAGGGAGTTCCAGGTCTTGGCGGCCAGGTAGGAGAAGGATCTTCCTCCTGTAGTCGCTCTTCGGATGCGGGGGACGGCGGCGAGGGCGTGGTTGGCTGATGGGAGGTGGCGTTTGGGAGCGTAGAAGTTGATTCGGCTGTTGAGGTACCTCGGGCCTTGGTCGTGTAGGGCTTTGTGTGCGTGGGTGAGGAGGCGGAAGGTGATTCTTTTGTTGACGGGGAGCCAGTGAAGGTCTCTCAGATGTCCGGAGATGTGGCTGGTTCGTGGGATGTCGAGGATGAGTCTGGCTGAGGCGTTCTGGATCCGCTGGAGTCTCTTCTGGAGCTTGGCGGTGGTACCGGCGTAGAGGGCGTTGCCGTAGTCCAGTCGGCTAGTGACGAGGGCCTGGGTGACGGTCTTCCTGGTCTCGGTGGGGATCCACCAGAAGATCTTCCGTAGCATGCGTAGGATGTTGAAGCACGCCGAGGAGACGTTGTTGACTTGCCTGGTCATGGAGAGGGAGGAGTCCAAGATGAAGCCCAGGTTGCGTGCATGGTCTGTTGGTTTGGGTGCGGTGCCCAGGGCGGGAGGCCACCAGGAGTCGTCCCAGGCGGAGGGTGAAGAGCCCAGGATGAGGACCTCCGTCTTGTCCGAGTTCAGTTTCAGGCGGCTGGTCGTCATCCACTCGGCTACCTCTTTCATCCCTTCGTGCAGGTTAGCTCTGGCGGCGGCGGGGTCGTTGGTCAGGGAGAGGATCAGCTGGGTGTTGTCGGCGTAGGAGATTATGTTGAGGTTGTGTTGGCGTGCGATGGCCGCGAGGGGGCTCATGTAGACGTTGAAGAGGGTGGGGCTCAGTGAGGATCCTTGAGGGACGCCGCAGATGACTTCGGTGGCCTCTGACTTGTACGGTGGTAGGCGGACTCTCTGTGTTCTTCCGTCGAGGAAGGAGATGATCCATTCCAGCGCCTTGTCCAGGATACCGACGTTGCTGAGGCGCTGTACTAGGGTGCGGTGGCAGACAGTGTCGAATGCCGCGGAGAGGTCTAGGAGGATGAGGGCCGCTGTTTCTCCGTTGTCCATCAGGGCTCGGATGTCATCGGTGGCGGCGATGAGGGCGGTCTCGGTGCTGTGATTGGCTCGGAAGCCGGACTGTGAGGGGTCGAGGGATCCATTCGTCTCGAGGAAGGCGGCCATCTGCTTGTTGACGGTCTTCTCGATGACTTTGGCAGGAAATGGGAGGAGCGAGATGGGGCGGTAATTTTTGAGTTCGGTAGGGTCCGCAGTGGGTTTCTTGAGTAGAGCGCTGAGTTCGGCGTGCTTCCAGCTCTCAGGGAAGGTGGCGGTGTCGAAGGATGTGTTGATGATGTCTCGCAGGTGGGGTGCGATGACAGCGTCGGCCTTGTTGAAGACGTGGTGAGGGCAGGGGTCGGTCGGTGATCCGGAGTGGATGGAGTTCATCGTGCGGATGGTGTCTTCGGTGCTGATCGGGGTCCAGGCATGGAGGGTGGTGGTGGGGGGTGGTTGTTCGGTCTTGGTGTGCGTTGGTTGGTTGTTGAAGCTGTTGTGTATGTCCGCGATCTTGTTGTGGAAGTATGAAGCGAGGGAGTTGCAGAGGTCTTGCGATGGGGTGATGTCGTTGTTTCCTGCGCTGGGGTTGGATAGCTCTTTCACGATGTTGAAGAGTTCCTTGCAGTTGTGTGCGTTGTTGTCCAGCCGGTCCTTGAATGCAGTTTTCTTGGCGGCGCGGATCAGCTGGTGGTGCTTCCGGGTGGCCAGCTTGAAGGTGGTCCTGTTGTCCGGTGTAGGTTCCCTTCTCCAGACTTTCTCGAGGGCTCGGCAGTTCTTCTTGGAGCTCTTGAGTTCGTCGGTGAACCACGGGGCTTTCTTGCTGCCGGGTCTGCTGGGCGGGGTCCTCAGCGGGGCGAGTTCGTCCACGCAGATGCTGATCCACTTCGTGAGGTTGTCGGCGGCCTGGCTGGGGTTTGCTGAGCTGGCAGGAGGGTGCTGGCTCAGGGAGGTGGCGAGCTGGTCTGCTGTGATCTTGTTCCAGCTTCTGCGAGCGGCCTGTTGCTGGTGGTGGTGGGTCGTTGTTCTCTTGAAGGTGAAGTGGACGCAGCTGTGGTCTGTCCATTGAAGCTCTGTGGCGTGGCTGAAGTCGATGTCTGTGCAGGAGGAGAAGACTGCGTCTTGATTTGCTAAAACATTTCCGAGCTACCATCAGATGCTCCCCAGACGGAGTTCGAGTCATCCTGCACGATAACCCAGATCTGTTCAGACCTTGTCACACACGACGTATGCTCTTTATAACCGATGCTGACCTGTCCCTACTCGACACGTTACCTTCACATCTATGGGCTAAAACCGACTCAGATGTAGGGCGCATGGTGATCGACCCAGTACACATAACCGTCCGACCGGACGCAGTGCTCCCAAAGCTTCCACAGTATCGGATATCGCCCGAAGGCGAGAAGGCATTGGTGGAAATCATCGAGTCCCTAGTCGATGCAGGAGTGGTAGAAGAAGTAGTCAGTAATGTTTGCAACAGCCCTATCCTACCCATTGTAAAAAAGCAAGGCGAGGGAGATGAGAAAGCATACCGCTTTATTGTTGACTTACGAGAAGTTAACAAAGTAGTCATACCTCAGTACCCCGTGGTCTCAGACATCACCACCATCCTCACCCTGATTCCGTCCACTGCCACCACCTTTACCGTTATTGATCTCAAGAACGCATTCTTTTCCATCCCCATCCACCCAGACAGCCGCTACCTGTTCGGCTTCACTTTAAAAGCCCGTTCGTACAGATTCTGTAGGGCACCCCAAGGCTACACTGAGAGTCCCAGCATTTATAGCCAAGCCCTCAAGAGACAACTAGATGCAGTCCAACTACCCGATGGAGTGGTGTTAATACAGTACGTCGATGACATTCTTTTGGCGGCCGACACCACTCCACTTGCCGTCACAGCCACCATTCACCTCCTCCACTTCCTCGCGGAAAACGGTCACAAGGTCTCCAGGAAGAAGTTGCAATTCTGCCAACCCCAAGTGACATATCTAGGCCACCTACTATCCAAAGACGGGAGGAAACTTACCCCTGACCGAATTCAGACCATCCTAGAAACCCCTGTTCCCAAAACTCAGAAGCAAGTGCGGTCTCTAGTAGGCCTCACCTCCTTTTGTCGACAATGGTTGCCAAACTTCAGTCTTATTGTAAAACCTCTGCTTTCCCTGCTGGCTAAAGATGTCCCCTTCCCCCTCCCCTGGACACCCGAATGCCAATCCTCCTTCAAAGAATTACGAGACGCCCTCTGCTCGGCCCCAGTCCTAGGAACCCCAGACTACACTAAACCTTTCTCCCTCTACACCCACGAAAGGGAGGGATGTGCGTTGTCTGTCCTAACCCAGTCCATAGGCCCTAAACAACGCCCTTGTGCCTACTTCTCTGCCACTCTTGACCCTGTAGCCAGAGCTTTGCCCGCCTGCCTTCGAGCAGTAGCCGCCGCTGCTGTCTCTATCCGGCAAAGTGAGGGGATCGTGCTCTCGAACCCCCTCACAGTATTGGTACCCCATGCGGTTGACACCCTCCTGAACCAAACCAAGACTCAACACCTGACTAGCGCACGACTGACTGGTTACGAACTAACTCTGCTTGCACCCCACATCACATTGAAACGATGCACCACTCTGAATCCAGCTACTCTACTACCTCTCCCTGACGCTGACCCCAATGCGTCCCCTATACATGACTGCGTGACCCTCACCGACGAACAGACCAAGAGTAGGGTTGACCTCCGGGATACTGCCTTCCCGGACCCTGATGGAGAACTGTGGGTGGATGGCTCATGTATCAAGCTCCCCGATGGCACCACCTCAGCTGCGTATGCAGTCACCACAGCCCGAACAGTTGTTGAGACAGCCCGCATCACACAGCGATCCACACAGGCGGCGGAACTAATTGCTCTCACACGAGCATGCATCCTGGCAGCAGGGACAACCGCAAACATTTACACAGACAGTCAGTACGCCTTCGGGGTAGTTCACCACTTTGGGCTCTTATGGAAAGAGAGGGGATTCTTGACTTCCCATGGCACACCCATCCTGCATGGAGATCTAGTCTCTGCCCTGACCGAAGCAGTCCTCCTCCCCACACGGCTGGCTGTGATCAAATGCCAGGCACACAAGAAGGTGACAGACATTATAGGACAGGGAAATGCACTAGCTGACATTACTGCCCGAACCACAGCCGAGAATAGGTCCACGACCCATATGTACGTGACCAGGTCACAAACTGAGAAATGGAAGGATGCTAGGGAAACGATTAGGGATATCCAACTAGCCAGCACACCACACGAATTAACTGAATGGGCCCGGGTGGGATTGAAGGACGATGACGGTTGCTGGCGAACTAAAGACTCGAACAAATGGTTGCTACCCGACTCATACTTGATCCCCATGCTGACCATGGCACACTCCCCCGCACACATAGGGTCTGCCCCCATGATCGAACTCATCTCCAAAGTCTGGCACAACGACAAAATCCCAGACTCAGCCAAACGTCTGGTCCAACAATGCCTGGTATGCCTCCAACACAACCCTGGGAAAGGAACTGCTGTACCCCGGGGAGGGTTTGGGGTTCCCAATCACCCCTTTGAAGTCCTACAAATGGACTATGTCCAGTTAGAAAGGTGCCAAGGTTTTAAGTACGTACTTGTCGTTGTGTGTGCCTTCAGCAAGTGGGTGGAAGCCTACCCAACCCACGACAACACCGCTATGACTACCGCAAAAGTACTACTGAAAGAATTCTTCCCCCGATACGGCCTTTGTCGAATTTTGTGGAGCGATAACGGCCCCCACTTTGTAGCCGAGGTTATCCAACTCATTTTAAAGGGGCTGGGTGTAAAACAGAAATTCCATGCGGTCTTCCATCCCCAATCTGCAGGCTTGGTTGAGCGACATAATGCCACATTGAAGCTTAAGATAGCAAAAATAGTTGCCACCACAGGACTGAAATGGCCAGACGCTCTCCCGCTAGCATTGCTCTCAATGCGTTCCACCCCCACTAAACACCACTTAACCCCCTACGAGGTCGTTTTCGGGCGGCCCATGAACCTTTGGACTGCACCAAAGCCAACATCCATCCACGACGTCCCGGACGTCCTCATGCCTGACTATTTGTATAACCTAACTAAAACGTTGTCTGTTATCCATCAGCAGGTGCTGCAAGCCATTCCCGATGTTTCCAGGGGCCCCGGGCACGACATCCAACCCGGCGACTTTGTCTTAGTGCGTAACTTCCAGCGCACCAAGAGTCTGGAGCCCCGGTGGACGGGCCCCCTGCAAGTCCTGATCACCACCCGAACAGCTCTTCGAGTGGAGGGGAAACGCAATTGGCTGCATGCACACCACTGCAAGAAGGTATCACCGACCCTGACGACCACGGACAACATCACCGCCCAAGAAGAACTTCTGGACAAAGACCGACCATCCCTGAGCCGCTGCCCAGATACGGAGACACTTGAGTTAGTGAAATATCCCGATCCCACCGTGCCATCCAAGGAAGGGTATAACTTGCGACGAAAGGAGAGAACTTCGGCTAAGCAGACCACAAACTAAGTGGAAATCTCAGAGCGGTAGCCTAGTCACCTCAAAGGCCACCAGGAGAGAAACTAAACAAAGTCTGTGGTTCTGCCCGCTACTGAGTCCCTTGAAGGTGATGGAAGCGCCCGACATGAAGATGATGGAAGCAACCGGACGTCCGAAGATCCACTACAAAAACCCAAAGACTGACAGAATGCACAGCTCAAAGACTATTGCACTTTTCATTACCCTTCTCTTTTGCCTTCTCCTCATGGTCACCTTCTGGATCATGGAGGAGAGCACACCCGCTCATAAGACATTGCTGACCACCGTTCAACCTACCACCATGAAAGAACACCATCTGATCTCACTTTCACCCCAACTCCGAGAAAGGCGTAAGGAGTTCTGGAATAACTCTTTTGTGCAGTTGCTCCACCAACACAATCTTGCCGCCAACGCCACTAATTGCTGGATCTGTGGATTGCTACGACATGCCACTGGACACTCTATCCCTTTCATCCCTTCACCTTTTTCTGTCCATGGTTCCTGCCTCGCCTGGCTAATCCTCCTGCAGGAAAGCTACAGGGACAATGCCACTTCCGGCAAAACTGTGTCGCACTTCTACCATGGGTTCTGGCTGAACAAAACTGGAAAAACTTCTGCCCCCTTCTGCCCTCTGAGATCAAACACTTCCTTTCACATGAACATCCCTGCCAAAGAACGAGTTGAAATGCAAGTGTTCAACAACCCAGCCAGACCCACCTTCTCTTACCTCCGGAAACGAACGGCCGCCACCCTGACAGTGGCCCTATCCGTCATCAACATCACTGGATTTGTGTGCCTCGAAGGCCTGGGGGCGCAGCTGGTGGGCCACAGCTCCTGCCTCATCACCCGAACATTGGACTCAGTTGATCCACCCTCCTTTGTTGCCTCCCCGAATATGTACTTCATCTGTGGTACTAAGGCCTACACCTGGCTCCCGAAAGGTTGGGGAGGCACCTGCTACATCGCTTTTGTCCTTCCTCCGACATATGTGGCTCCAGCAAACCATCACCGACAGAAACGTGCCAAAGACCTTGTACAAGCTGACTCCACCGGGGCACAGTTCCTGGATGCAGTAAAGGGACTTGTTCCACTCTGGGGTCCAATGGCAAACAGCCGTGCCATCCGCCACTTAACTCAGGCAGTCGAGACGGCGATGAACATTACGGCTGGCATCCTCGCCAACAACACCGCCGAGCTTCAGGCCGTCCGCCTGGTGGCTCTTCAGAACCGCCTCGTTCTAGATGTGGTTCTGGCTGATCGTGGAGGAGCATGCCGCATCATTGGGTCCAGCTGTTGTACCTACGTACCAGATAACTCACCCTCAGTCTACAAAGCAATTGAACACCTCCACAGACTTTCCGCAGAGGTTCATCAGGAGCAAGAAGGATGGTCCCTTGGGAGTTGGTTTTGGGACACTATTAAAAGTTGGGGATGGAGGCTGTTTTCATTTATCCTAATACCGATTGTGATACTATGTGGATGTTGCTTGGGGATTCAGTGTCTGCCACCTTTATGTTCGCTTTTTATGAACTGCATCTGCCCTAAGACTTTGAACTTTGAAGCGGAACGAATGAAAGCTCTGTATGAGGTGGAAGTTCGTAGTATTATGGGGATAGATCCGAACTAGACAAGCTGGCGAGATATGTTAAAAGGGAGGACTGTGGAAATTTAGCTTGCAAACTGAACATTATCTGCGCCATCTTGTCTCTCCCCAGCGCGACACACAGGAAAGCGCACGGCAGCCATTTTAGGCACCCTGGTCTCTCCCTGCTCATTGCCGATCGCCAGCGCGTCCCCCTGGCGCTGCAAGCATCCCCCGCGCGCCGGCCACCCCCGCTCTCTCATACACGGGCCATAAACCCTCTCCTTCTGCGCGACCCTGCCATGGAACCGCATCCCACGCCTGACCGACATCCCATACATGGTCATGCATCCCTTTGATAACCCCCTTCCTCTGCGCCCCATTGTCCAAACCGATCCCAGGCCATCACCTAGCCCTGCGGATGCAGTTTATTGTCCCTACTGTAAGGGAAACGCCCCACATCAAAGGGATTACAGTAGATCAAGGCCCCCCACCCCCTGAGACCCGACCGGTCACACACACCCCCGGGAATTGGCGGAATATCCTGCTGTGTGATAGCCATCTCCTACTGCGGGTGGGGTGGGAACTTCTACTGTAGCTATTCGTGGGATCGGATCTGAGCCAAGGATTCTGAAGACTTTCTTTCATGCATCAAAGTGATCTCAAGAATGTGCCATGTGTGATAAACCTGCAATAAAGTCATAAACCTGTGTATAAGAGGCCAGGCCTCAGAGATGCAGTTAGAGCACCTCGTGACGATACCTTGCTGTCTGATCTGATGTGTTCTGCTCCGATGGAATAAAAACTTTGTTTCCTGCCTTCCAGTCTCCGGCGCCTGCCTCTTTCATTGGTAAATTATCGAATGGTATAAGAGGCGATTACCGCCGGGCAATACTTGAAAGGTTATCGACTGAAACTGCCGCTACCATTTAACATAGGGGGTCATGCTTGAAGTAGATTTAGGGTTTAGGGCAGTGCAGTGGTGTTTGTGTAGTGTAGGGGGTCGTACTGGGGGTAGATTTAGGGTTTAGGATAGTCCAGTGGTATTTGGGTAGTGTAGAGGGTCTTCCTGGGGGTAGGGTTTTAGGGTTTAGGGCAGTGCAGTGGTGTTTGGTTAGTGTAGGGGGGTCATGCTGGTGGAAGTGTTTTAGGGTTTAGGGCAGTGCAGTGGTGTTTGGGTAGTGTAGGGTGTCGTGCTGAGGGGTAGTGTTTTAGGGTTTAGGGTATTGCAGTGTTGTTTCTGTAGTGTAGGGGGTCGTGTTTTAGCGTTTATGGTAGTTTAGTGGTGTTTGGCTAGTGTAGTGGTTCGTGCTGGGAGTAGTGTTTCAGGGTTTAGGGCAGAGAAGTGGTGTTTGTGTAGTGTAGGGGGTTGTACTGGGGTAGATTTAGGGTTTAGGGTAGTGCAGTGGTGTTTGTGTAGTGTAGGGGGTCGTGTTTTAGAGTTTAGGATAGTGCAGTGGGGTTTGGGTAGTGTAGGGGTTGTTCTGGGGTAGTGTTTTAGTGTTAAGGGTAGTGCAGTGTTGTTTGTGTAGTGTAGGGGGTCATGTTTTAGGGTTTAGGGTAATGCAGTGGTGTTTGGGTGGTGCAGGGGGCCATGCTGGGGGTAGTGTTTTAGAGTTTAGGGTAGTGCAGTGGTGTTTGGGTAGTGTAGGGGGTCATGCTGGGGGTAGCATTTTAGGGTTTAGTGTATTGCAGAAGATTAGTGCAGTGGTGTTTGTGTTTTGTAGGGGGTCATGCTGGGGTAGTGTTTTAAAGGTTTAGAATAGTGCAGTTGTGTTTGGGTAGTATAGGGGGTACTGCTGGGGGTAGTGCTTTAGGGTTTAGGGGAGTGCTGTGGTGTTTGTGTATTGTAGGTGGTCGTGCTGAGGGTAGTGTTTTAAGGTTTAGGGTGGTGTAGTGGTGTTTGGGTACTGTAGGGGGTCGTGCTGGGGGTAGTGTTTTTGGGTTTAGGGTGGTGCAGTTGTGTTTGGGTAGTGAAGGGGGTCATGCTGGGGGTAGTGTTTTAGGGTTTAGGGTAGTACAAAGGTGTTTGTGTAGTATAGGGGGTTGTGCTTGGGGTAGTGTTTTAGGGATTAGGGTAGTGTGGTGGTGTTTGTGTAGTATTGGGGGTAGTTCTGGGGGTAGTGTTTTAGGGTTTAGGGTAGTGCAGTTGTGTTTGGGTAGTGTAGGGGTAGTGTTTTAGGGTTTAGGGTAGTGCCGTGGTGTTTGTGTAGTGTAGGGGGTCAAGCTGGGGGTAGTCTTTTAGGGTTTGGGGAAGTGCAGTCGTGTTTGTATAGTGTAGGGGGTCATGCTGGGGGTAGACTTTTAGGGTTTAGGGCAATGCAGCGGTGTTTGTGTAGTGCAGGGGGTCGTGCTGGGGGTAGTGTTTTAGTGTGTAGGGCAGTGCAGTGGTGTTTGGGTAGTGTAGGGGGTCATGCTGGGGGTAGTGTTTTAGGGTTTAGGGTAGTGCAGTGGTGTTTGGGTAGTGTAGGGGGTCATTTTGGGGGTAGATTTAGGGTTTAGGGTAGTGCAGTAGTGTTTGTGTAGTGTAGGGAGTTGCGCTTGGGGTAGTGTTTTAGGGTTTAGGGTAGTGCAGTGGTGCTTGTGTAATGTAGGGGTTCATGCTGGGGGTAGTGTTTTAGGGTTTTGGGTAGTGCAGTGATGTTTGGGTTGTGTAGGGGGTCATGCTTGGAGTAGATTTAGGGTTTAGGGCAGTACAGTGGTGTTTATTTAGTGTAGGGGGACGTGCTGGGGTAGTGTTTTAGTATTTAGGGTCGTGCAGTTGTTTTTGTGTAGTGTAGGGGGTTGTCCTGGGGTAGATTAAGGGTTTAGGATAGTGCAGTGGTATTTGGGTAGCGTAGAGAGTCGAGCTGGGGGTAGGGTTTTAGGGTTTAGAGTAGTGCAGTAGTGTTTGTGTTGTATTGGGTTAGTTCTGGGGGTAGTGTTTTAGGGTTTAGGGTAGTGCAGTGGTGTTTGGGTAGTGTAGGGGTAGTGCTGGGGGTAGTGTTTTAGGGTTTAGGGTAGTGCAGTGGTGTTTAGGTAGTGTAGGGGTCGTGCTGGAGGTAGTGTTTTAGGGTTTAGGTTTGTGCAGGGGTGTTTAGGTAGTATAGGGGGATGTGCTTGTGGTAGTGTTTTAGAGTTTAGGGTAGTGCAGTGGTTTTTGTGTAGTGTAGGGGTCATGCTGGGGGTCGTGTTTTAGGGTTTTGGGTAGTGCAGTGGTGTTTGGGTAGTGTAGGAGGTCATGCTTGGGATAGATTTAGAGTTTCGGACAGTGCAGTGGGGTTTGTGTAGTGTTGGGTGTCGTACTGTGGGTATTGTTTTAGGGTTTAGGGCAGTGCTGTGGTGTTTGCGTATTATAGGGGGTCATACTGGGGGTTTATTTAGGGTTTAGGATAGTGCAGTGGTATTTGGATAGTGTAGAGGGTCGTGCTGGGGGTAGGGTTTTAGGGTTTAGGGCAGTGCAGTGGTGTTTGGGTAGTGTAGGGGGATCGTGCTGGTGGAAGTGTTTTATGGTTCAGGGCAGTGCAGTGGTGTTTGGGTAGTGTCGGGGGTTGTGCTGGGGGCAGTGTTTTAGGGCAGTGCAGAGGTGTTTGTGAAGTGTAGGGTGTCATGCTGAGGTAGTGTTCCAGGGTTAGGGTAGAGCAATGGTGTTTGTGTAGTGTAGGGGGCTGTGTTTTAGGGTTTAGGGTAGTGCATTGATGTTTGGGTAGTGTAGGGGGTCATGCTGGGAGTAGTGTTTTACGGTTTAGGTTAGTGAAGTGGTGTTTGTGTAGTGTAGGGGGTTGTGCTGGGGTAGATTTAGGGTTTAAGGTAGTGGAGTGGTGTTTGTGTAGTGTAGGGGGTCATGTTATAGGGTTTAGGATAGTGGGTAGTGTAGGGGTCATGCTGGGGGTATTCTTTTAGGGTTTAGTGTCATGCAGTGGTGTTTGGGTAGTGTAGGGGGTTGTGCTGGGGGTAGTGTTTTAGTGTTTAGGGTAGTGCAGTGTTGTTTGTGTAGTGTAGGGGGTCGTGTTTTAGGGTTTAGGGTAGTGCAGTGGTGTTTGGGTAGTGTAGGGGTCATGCTGGGGGTATTGTTTTAGGGTTTAGTGTAGTGCAGTAGGGTAGTGCAGTGTTCTTTGTTTAGTGTAGGGGGTTATTCTGGGGGTAGTGTTTTAGGGTTTAGAATAGTACAGTTGTGTTGTGTCACGACCTCAACATAATCTCCTATGCCGACGACACTCAGCTGATCCTCTCCCTCACAAAGGACCCCCTCACCGCCAAATCCAACCTCCACCAGGGAATGAAGGCCGTCGCCGACTGGATGGAGGACAGCCGCCTCAAACTGAACACACACAAGATGGAAATCCTCATCCTCGGATCCAACCCCTCCGCATTGGACGACTCCTGGTGGCCCATGTCACTGGGGTCCCCCCCGGCCCCCACCAACGACACACGCAAGCTGGGAATCATCCTCGACTCAAAACTCTCCATGACCAAACAAGTCAACCCAGTCTCCTCCACCTGTTTCCACACCCTCCGCATGCTCCGCAAGATCTACAGATGGATTCTGACCAACACGAGGAAAACAGTCACCCAGGCCCCAGTGAGCAGCAGACTCGACTACGGAAACACCCTCTACGCCGGAGTCCCGTCCAAGCTCATCAGCAGACTACAGAGAATCCAGAATGCCTCCGCATGCCTGATCCTCGACATCCCGCGCCGCGACCACATCACCCCCCACCTGAGGAACCTGCACTGGCCCCCGTCCACAAAAGAATCTCCTTCAAGCTCCTGATCCACGCACACAAAGCACTCCACAAAACCGGCC
Source organism: Triturus cristatus (assembly GCF_964204655.1). Classification (NCBI taxonomy): domain Eukaryota; kingdom Metazoa; phylum Chordata; class Amphibia; order Caudata; family Salamandridae; genus Triturus; species Triturus cristatus. The sequence continues at coordinate 759,462,620 of NC_140579.1, forward strand.
CAGCCTATCTCAACAGTCGACTCTCCTTCTATGTACCCAACAGGAATCTCCGCTCTGCTGACCACGCCCTGGCCACGGTCCCACGCATCCGGAGAACCACTTCCGGAGGCAGGTCCTTCTCCCATCGCACCGCCAAGACCTGGAACACCCTCCCCCTCGACCTGTGACAAACTGAAGACCTGCTGACCTTCAGGAGACAACTCAAGACCTAGTTCTTAGACCAGTAACAGCCCCCTCCTCTCCCCCCCCAGCACCTTGAAACCCTACCGGGTATGTAGTGCGCTTTACAAATTATGTGATTGATTGATTGATAGTGTAGGGGGTACTGCTGGGGGTAGTGTTTTAGGGTTTAGGGGATTGATGTGGTGTTTGTGTGTTGTAGGTGGTCATGCTGAGGGTAGTGTTTTAGGGTTTAGGGTAGTGCAGTAGTGTTGGGTAGTGTAGGGGGTACTGCTGGGTGTAGTGTTTTAGGGTTTAGGGTAGTGCAGTGCTCTTTGTGTAGTATTGGGGGTAGTTCTGGGGGTAGTGTTTTAGGGTTTAGGGTAGTGCAGTGGTGTTTGGGTAGTGTAGGAGTAGTGCTCGGGGTAATGTTTTAGGGTTTAGGGTAGTGCAGTGGTGTTTGGGTACTGTAGGGGGTCAATGTGGGGGTAGTGTTTAGGGTTTAGGTTAGTGAAGTGGTGTTTGTGTAGTGTAGGGGGTCGTGCTTGGGGTAGGTTTAGGGTTTAAGGTAGTGCAGTGGTGTTTGTGTAGTGTAGGGGGTCGTGTTTTAGGGTTTAGGGTAGTGCAGTGGTGTTTGGGTAGTGTAGGGGGTTGTGCTGGGGTAGTGTTTTAGTTTTTAGGGTAGTGCAGTGTTGTTTGTGTAGTGCAGGGAGTCAGGTTTAGGGTTTAGGGTAGTGCAGTGGTGTTTGGGTAGTGCAGGGGGTCGTGCTGGGGGTAATGTTTTAGGGTTTAGGGTAGTACAGTGGTGTTTGGGTAGTGTAGGCATCATGCTGGGAGTATTGTTTTAGGGTTTAGTGTAGTGCAGTAGGGTAGTGCAGTGGTGTGTGTGTAGTGTAGGGGGTCATGCTATGGGTAGTATTTTAGGGTTTAGAATAGTACAGTTGTGTTTGGGTAGTGTAGGGGGTAATGCTGGGCGCAGTGTTTTAGGGTTTAGTGGAGTGCCGTGGTGTTTGTGTAGTGTAGGAGGTCATGCTGGGGGCAGTGTTTTAGGGTTTAGGGTAGTGCAGTGGTGTTGATTAGTGTAGGGGGTACTGCTGGGAGTAGTGTTTTAGGGTTTAGGGTAGTGCAGTACTGTTTGGGTAGTATTGGGGGGCAGTTCTGGGGGTAGTGTTTTAGGGTTTAGGTTAGTGCAGTGGTGTTTGGGTAGTGTAGGGGGTAGTGTTTTAGGGTTTAGGGTAGTGCAGTGGGGTTTGTGTAGTGTAGGGGGTCATGCTTGGGGTAGTGTTTTAGGATTTAAGGTAGTCCATTGGTGTTTGTGTAGTGTAGGGGGCAGTGTTTTAGGGTTTAGGGTAGTGTAGTGGTGTTTTTGTAGTGTTGAGGTTCATGCTGGGGGTAGTGTTTTAGGGTTTTGGGTAGTGCAGTGGTGTTTGGGTTGTGTAGGGGGTCATGCTTGAAGTAGATCTAGGGTTTAGGGCAGTGCAGTGGTGTTTATGTTGTGTAGGGGGACGTGCTGGGGAAGTGTTTTAGGATTTAGGGTCGTGCAGTTGTGTTTGTGTAGTGTAGGGGGTAGATTTAGGGTTTAGGATAGTCCAGTGGTATTTGGGTAGTGTAGAGGGTCTTCCTGGGGGTAGGGTTTTAGGGTTTAGGGCAGTGCAGTGGTGTTTGGTTAGTGTAGGGGGGTCATGCTGGTGGAAGTGTTTTAGGGTTTTGGGCAGTGCAGTGGTGTTTGGGTAGTGTAGGGTGTCGTGCTGAGGGGTAGTGTTTTAGGGTTTAGGGTATTGCAGTGTTGTTTCTGTAGTGTAGGGGGTCGTGTTTTAGCGTTTATGGTAGTTTAGTGGTGTTTGGCTAGTGTAGTGGTTCGTGCTGGGAGTAGTGTTTCAGGGTTTAGGGCAGTGAAGTGGTGTTTGTGTAGTGCAGGGGATCGTACTGGGGTAGATTTAGGGTTTAGGGTAGTGCAGTGGTGTTTGTGTAGTGTAGGGGGTCGTGTTTTAGAGTTTAGGATAGTGCAGTGGGGTTTGGGTAGTGTAGGGGTTGTTCTGGGGTAGTGTTTTAGTGTTAAGGGTAGTGCAGTGTTGTTTGTGTAGTGTAGGGGGTCATGTTTTAGGGTTTAGGGTAATGCAGTGGTGTTTGGGTGGTGCAGGGGGCCATGCTGAGGGTAGTGTTTTAGAGTTTAGGGTAGTGCAGTGGTGTTTGGGTAGTGTAGGGGGTCATGCTGGGGGTAGCATTTTAGGGTTTAGTGTATTGCAGAAGATTAGTGCAGTGGTGTTTGTGTTTTGTAGGGGGTCATGCTGGGGGCAGTGTTTTAAAGGTTTAGAATAGTGCAGTTGTGTTTGGGTAGTATAGGGGGTACTGCTGGAGGTAGTGTTTTAGGGTTTAGGGGAGTGCTGTGGTGTTTGTGTATTGTAGGTGGTCGTGCTGAGGGTAGTGTTTTAAGGTTTAGGGTAGTGTAGTGGTGTTTGGGTACTGTAGGGGGTCGTGCTGGGGGTAGTGTTTTTGGGTTTAGGGTAGTGCAGTTGTGTTTGGGTAGTGAAGGGGGTCATGCTGGGGGTAGTGTTTTAGGGTTTAGGGTAGTACAGTGGTGTTTGTGTAGTATAGGGGGTCGTGCTTGGGGTAGTGTTTTAGGGATTAGGGTAGTGCGGTGGTGTTTGTGTAGTATTGGGGTGGTTCTGGGGGTAGTGTTTTAGGGTTTAGGGTAGTGCAGTTGTGTTTGGGTAGTGTAGGGGTAGTGTTTTAGGGTTTAGGGTAGTGCCGTGGTGTTTGTGTAGTGTAGGGGGTCAAGCTGGGGGTAGTCTTTTAGGGTTTGGGGAAGTGCAGTCGTGTTTGTATAGTGTAGGGGGTCATGCTGGGGGTAGACTTTTAGGGTTTAGGGCAATGCAGCGGTGTTTGTGTAGTGCAGGGGGTCGTGCTGGGGGTAGTGTTTTAGTGTGTAGGGCAGTGCAGTGGTGTTTGGGTAGTGTAGGGGGTCATGCTGGGGGTAGTGTTTTAGGGTTTAGGGTAGTGCAGTGGTGTTTGGGTAGTGTAGGGGGTCATTTTTGGGGTAGATTTAGGGTTTAGGGTAGTCCAGTAGTGTTTGTGTAGTGTAGGGAGTTGCACTTGGGGTAGTGTTTTAGGGTTTAGGGTAGTGCAGTGGTGCTTGTGTAGTGTAGGGGTTCATGCTGGGGGTAGTGTTTTAGGGTTTTGGGTAGTGCAGTGATGTTTGGGTTGTGTAGGGGGTCATGCTTGGAGTAGATTTAGGGTTTAGGGCAGTACAGTGGTGTTTATTTAGTGTAGGGGGACGTGCTGGGGTAGTGTTTTAGTATTTAGGGTCGTGCAGTTGTGTTTGTGTAGTGTAGGGGGTTGTCCTGGGGTAGATTAAGGGTTTAGGATAGTGCAGTGGTATTTGGGTAGCGTAGAGAGTCGAGCTGGGGGTAGGGTTTTAGGGTTTAGGGTAGTGCAGTAGTGTTTGTGTTGTATTGGGGTAGTTCTGGGGGTAGTGTTTTAGGGTTTAGGGTAGTGCAGTGGTGTTTGGGTAGTGTAGGGGTAGTGCTGGGGGTAGTGTTTTAGGGTTTAGGGTAGTGCAGTGGTGTTTAGGTAGTGTAGGGGTCGTGCTGGAGGTAGTGTTTTAGGGTTTAGGTTTGTGCAGGGGTGTTTAGGTAGTATAGGGGGATGTGCTTGTGGTAGTGTTTTAGAGTTTAAGGTAGTGCAGTGGTTGTTGTGTAGTGTAGGTGTCGTGCTGGGGGTAGTGTTTTAGGGTTTAGGGTAGTGCAGTGGTGTTTGTGTAGTGTAGGTGGTTACCCTTGGGGTAGTGTTTTAGGGTTTAGGGTAATTGAGTGGTGTTTGTGTAGTGTAGAGGGTTGTGCTGGGGTAGATGTGGGGTTTAGGGTAGTGCAGTGGTTTTTGGGTAGTGTAGGGTGTCGTGCTAGGGGTAATGTTTTAGGGTTTAGGTTAGTGCAGTGGTGTTTGTGTAGTGTAGGGGGTTGTGCTGGGGGTAGTGTTTTAGGGTTTAGGGTAGTGCTGTGGTGTTTGTGTAGTGTAGGGGGTCATGTTTTAGGGTTTAGGGTAGTGTGGTAGTGTTTGGGTAGTGTAGGGGACGTGCTGGGGGTAGTGTTTTGGGGTTTAGGGTAGTACAGTGGTGTTTGTGTAGTATAGGTGGTCATGCTTGGGGTTGTGTCATAGGGTTTAGGCTAGTGCAGTGGTGTTTGTGTAGTGTAGGGGTTCAAGCTGGGGGTAGTGTTTTATGGTTTATGGTAGTACAGTGGTGTTTGTGTAGTATAGGGGTTCGTGCAGGGGTAGTGCAGTGGTGTTTTGGCAGTGTAGGGGGTCGTGCTGGGGTTTGTGTTTTAGGGTTTAGGGTAGTGCAGTGGTCTTTGTGTAATGTAGGGGGTCTTGCTGGGGGTAGTGTTTTAGGGTTTGGGTTAGTGCAGTGCTGTTTGTGTAGCATAGGGGGTCAAGCGGGGGTGGTGTTTTAGGGTTTGGGGTAGTGCAGTGGTGTTTGTATAGTGCAGGGGGTCATGCTGGGGGTAGATTTAGGGTTTAGGGCAATGCAGTGGTGTTTGTGTAGTGTAGGGGGTCATGCTGGGGGTAGTGTTTTAGGGTTTAGGGGAGTGCAGTGGTGTTTGTGTAGTATAGGGGGTCGTGCTTGGGGTAGTGTTTTAGGGATTAGGGTAGTGCAGTGGTGTTTGTGTAGTATTGGGGGTAGTTCTGGGGGTAGTGTTTTAGGGTTTAGGTTTGTGCAGGGGTGTTTAGGTAGTATAGGGGGATGTGCTTGTGGTAGTGTTTTAGAGTTTAAGGTAGTGCAGTGGTTTTTGTGTAGTGTAGGTGTCGTGCTGGGGGTAGTGTTTTAGGGTTTAGGGTAGTGCAGTGGTGTTTGTGTAGTGTAGGTGGTTACCCTGGGGGTAGTGTTTTAGGGTTTAGGGTAATTGAGTGGTGTTTGTGTAGTGTAGAGGGTTGTGCTGGGGGTAGATGTGGGGTTTAGGGTTGTGCAGTGGTTTTTGGGTAGTGTAGGGTGTCGTGCTAGGGGTAATGTTTTAGGGTTTAGGTTAGTGCAGTGGTGTTTGTGTAGTGTAGGGGTTGTGCTGGGGGTAGTGTTTTAGGGTTTAGGGTAGTGCTGTGGTGTTTGTGTAGTGTAGGGGATCATGTTTTAGGGTTTAGGGTAGTGCGGTGGTGTTTGGGTAGTGTAGGGGGTTGTGCTGGGGTAGATGTGGGGTTTAGGGTAGTGCAGTGGTTTTTGGGTAGTCTAGGGTGTCATGCTAGGGCTAATGTTTTAGGGTTTAGGTTAGTGCAGTGGTGTTTGTGTAGTGTAGGGGGTTGTGCTGGGGGTAGCGTTTTAGGGTTTAGGGTAGTGCTGTGGTGTTTGTGTAGTGTAGGGGGTCATGTTTTAGGGTTTAGGGTAGTGTGGTAGTGTTTGGGTAGTGTAGGGGACGTGCTGGGGGTAGTGTTTTTGGGTTTAGGGTAGTACAGTGGTGTTTGTGTAGTGTAGGTGGTCGTGCTTGGGGTTGTGTTTTAGGGTTTAGGCTAGTGCAGTGGTGTTTGTGTAGTGTAGGGGTTCAAGCTGGGGGTAGTGTTTTATGGTTTATGGTAGTACAGTGGTGTTTGTGTAGTATAGGGGTTCGTGCAGGGGTAGTGCAGTGGTGTTTTGGCAGTGTAGGGGGTCGTGCTGGGGTTTGTGTTTTAGGGTTTAGGGTAGTGCAGTGGTGTTTGTGTAATGTAGGGGGTCTTGCTGGGGGTAGTGTTTTAGTGTTTGGGTTAGTGCAGTGGTGTTTGTGTAGCATAGGGGGTCAAGCGGGGGGTGGTGTTTTAGGGTTTGGGGTAGTGCAGTGGTGTTTGTATAGTGCAGGGGGTCATGCTGGGGGTAGATTTAGGGTTTAGGGCATTGCAGTGGTGTTTGTGTAGTGTAGGGGGTCATGCTGGGGGTAGTGTTTTAGGGTTTAGGGGAGTGCAGTGGTGTTTGTGTAGTATAGGGGGTCGTGTTTGGGGTAGTGTTTTAGGGATTAGGGTAGTGCAGTGGTGTTTGTGTAATATTGGGGGTAGTTCTGGGGGTAGTGTTTTAGGGTTTAGGGTAGTGCAGTTGTGTTTGGGTAGTGTAGGGGTAGTGTTGTAGGGTTTAGGGTAGTGCCGTGGTGTTTGTGTAGTGTAGGAGGTCAAGCTGGGGGTAGTCTTTTAGGGTTTGGGGAAGTGCAGTCGTGTTTGTATAGTGTAGGGGGTCATGCTGGGGGTAGACTTTTAGGGTTTAGGGCAATGCAGCGGTGTTTGTGTAGTGCAGGGGGTCGTGCTGGGGGTAGTGTTTTAGTGTGTAGGGCAGTGAAGTGGTGTTTGGGTAGTGAAGGGGGTCATGCTGGGGGTAGTGTTTTAGGGTTTAGGGTAGTGCAGTGGTGATTGTTTAGTATAGGGGGTCGTGCTTGGGGTAGTGTTTTAGGGATTAGGGTTGTGCGGTGGTGTTTGTGTAGTATTGGGGGTAGTTCTGGGGGTAGTGTTTTAGGGTTTAGGGTAGTGCAGTTGTGTTTGGGTAGTGTAGGGGTAGTGTTTAAGGGTTTAGGGTAGTGCCGTGGTGTTTGTGTAGTGTAGGGGGTCAAGCTGGGGTAGTCTTTTAGGGTTTGGGGAAGTGCAGTCGTGTTTGTATAGTGTAGGGTGTCATGCTGGGGGTAGACTTTTAGGGTTTAGGGCAATGCAGCGGTGTTTGTGTAGTGCAGGGGGTCGTGCTGGGGGTAGTGTTTTAGTGTGTAGGGCAGTGCAGTGGTGTTTGTGTAGTGTAGGGGGTCATGCTGGGGGTAGTGTTTTAGGGTTTAGGGTAGTGCAGTGGTGTTTGGGTAGTGTAGGGGGTCATTTCTGGGGTAGATTTAGGGTTTAGGGTAGTGCAGTAGTGTTTGTGTAGTGTAGGGAGTTGCGCTTGGGGTAGTGTTTTAGGGTTTAGGGTAGTGCAGTGGTGCTTGTGTAGTGTAGGGGTTCATGCTGGGGGTAGTGTTTTAGGGTTTTGGGTAGTGCAGTGATGTTTGGGTTGTGTAGGGGGTCATGCTTGGAGTAGATTTAGGGTTTAGGGCAGTGCAGTGGTGTTTATTTGGTGTAGGGGGACGTGCTGGGGTAGTGTTTTAGTATTTAGGGTCGTGCAGTTGTGTTTGTGTAGTGTAGGGGGTTGTCCTGGGGTAGATTAAGGGTTTAGGATAGTGCAGTGGTAATTGGGTAGCGTAGAGAGTCGAGCTGGGGCTAGGGTTTTAGGGCTTAGGGTAGTGCAGTAGTGATTGTGTTGTATTGGGGTAGTTCTGGGGGTAGTGTTTTAGGGTTTAGGGTAGTGCAGTGGTGTTTGGGTAGTGTAGGGGTAGTGCTGGGGGTAGTGTTTTAGGGTTTAGGGTAGTGCAGTGGTGTTTAGGTAGTGTAGGGGTCGTGCTGGAGGTAGTGTTTTAGTGTTTAGGTTTGTGCAGGGGTGTTTAGGTAGTATAGGGGGACGTGCTTGTGGTAGTGTTTTAGAGTTTAGGGTAGTGCAGTGGTTTTTGCGTAGTGTAGGTGTCGTGCTGGGGGTAGTGTTTTAGGGTTTAGGGTAGTGCAGTGGTGTTTGTGTAGTGTAGGTGGTTACCCTGGGGGTAGTGTTTTAGGGTTTAGGGTAATTGAGTGGTGTTTGTGTAGTGTAGAGGGTTGTGCTGGGGGTAGATGTGGGGTTTAGGGTAGTGCAGTGGTTTTTGGGTAGTGTAGGGTGTCGTGCTAGGGGTAATGTTTTAGGGTTTAGGTTAGTGCAGTGGTGTTTGTGTAGTGTAGGGGTTGTGCTGGGGGTAGTGTTTTAGGGTTTAGGGTAGTGCTGTGGTGTTTGTGTAGTGTAGGGGATCATGTTTTAGGGTTTAGGGTATTGCAGTGGTGTTTGGGTAGTGTAGGGGGTTGTGCTGGGGTAGATGTGGGGTTTAGGGTAGTGCAGTGGTTTTTGGGTAGTGTAGGGTGTCGTGCTAGGGGTAATGTTTTAGGGTTTAGGTTAGTGCAGTGGTGTTTGTGTAGTGTAGGGGGTCATGTTTTAGGGTTTAGGGTAGTGTGGTGGTGTTTGGGTAGTGTAAGGGACGTGCTGGGGGTAGTGTTTTTGGGTTTAGGGTAGTACAGTGGTGTTTGTGTAGTGTAGGTGCTCGTGCTTGGGGTAGTGTTTTAGGGTTTAGGCTAGTGCAGTGGTGTTTGTGTAGTGTAGGGGTTCATGCTGGGGGTAGTGTTTTATGGTTTATGGTAGTACAGTGGTATTTGTGTAGTATAGGGATTCGTGCAGGGGTAGGTCAGTGGTGTTTTGGCAGTGTAGGGGGTCATACTGGGGTTTGTGTTTTAGGGTTTAGGGTAGTGCAGTGGTGTTTGTGTAATGTAGGGGGTCTTGCTGGGGGTAGTGTTTTAGGGTTTGGGTTAGTGCAGTGGTGTTTGTGTAGCATAGGGGTCAAGCGGGGGGTGGTGTTTTAGGGTTTGGGGTAGTGCAGTGGTGTTTGTATAGTGCAGGGGGTCATGCTGGGGGTAGATTTAGGGTTTAGGGCAATGCAGTGGTGTTTGTGTAGTGTAGGGGATCGTGCTGGGGGTAGTGTTTTAGGGTTTAGGGGAGTGCAGTGGGGTTGGTGTAGTGTAGGGGGTCGTACTGGGGGTATTGTTTTAGGGTTTAGGGCAGTGCTGTGGTGTTTGCGTATTATAGGGGGTTGTGCTGGGGGTAGTGTTTTAGCGTTTAGGGTAGTGCAGTGGAGTTTCGGTAGTGTAGGGGGTCATGCTTGGGGTAGATTTAGGGTTTAGTGTAGTGCAGTGGTGTTTGTGTAGTGTAGGGGGTCGCGCTTGGGGTAGTGTTTTAGGGTTTAGGGTAGTGCAGTGGTGTTTGTGTTGTGTAGGGATCATGCTGGGGGTAGTGTTTTAGGGTTTTGGGTAGTGCAGTGGTGTTTGGGTAGTGTAGAAGGTCATGCTTGGGGTAGATTTAGGGTTTAGGGCAGTGCAGTGGGGTTTATGTAGTGTAGGGTGTCGTACTGGGGTATTGTTTTAGGGTTTAGGGAAGTGCTGTGAGGTTTGCGTATTATAGGGGGTCATACTGGGGGTAGGTTTAGGGTTTAGGATAGTGCAGTGGTATTTGGGTAATGTAGAGGGTCGTGCTGGGTGTAGGGTTGTAGGGTTTAGGGCAGTGCAGTGGTGTTTGGGTAGTGTAAGCGGATCGTGCTGGTGGAAGTGTTTTAGGGTTTAGGGCAGTGCAGTGGTGTTTGGGTAGTGTAGGGGGTTGTGCTGGGGGTAGTGTTTTAGGGCAGTGCAGAGGTGTTTGTGTAGTGTAGGGTGTCATGCTGTGGTAGTGTTTTAGGGTTTAGGGTAGAGCACTGGTGTTTGTGTAGTGTAGGTGGCGTGTTTTAGGGTAGTGCATTGATGTTTGGGTAGTGTAGGTGGTCGTGTTGGGAGTAGTGTTTTACGGTTTAGGTTAGTGAAGTGGTGTTTGTGTAGTGTAGGGGGTTGTGCTGGGGTAAATTTAGGGTTTAAGGTAGTGCAGTGGTGTTTGTGTAGTGTAGGGGTCATGTTTTAGGGTTTAGGATAGTGGGTAGTGTAGGGGTCATGCTGGGGATATTCTTTTAGGGTTTAGTGTCGTGCAGTGTGTGAGAAGTTGGCCTGATGTATGATGTCACTAGTTCTAGTGTACACCTTATATCAGTCCAAATACCCTTATGGTGATTGGTTGTAAAGTCAACCTTATAGACCAGCTATCCTAGTGGTAGCATGGACAAGAGCAGTCTTAGGCTAAACTCTGAATGGCATGTGAAGCCAGCTGTGATACCATATATAATCCCTTGAATACCAAATGAAAGGACACCACAACAGATATATATATAAAATAAAGTGTATTTATTCTAGTCAAACCCTCAGCACTCTTTATGAGATTAGAGGTAAGTACAACACAGTCTTATTTATGCATACATTAAGTCACACAGGTAAGTAATACAGTTAGGCCCTAGGGGCCACGCAAACCATATACTAAGTAAGTGGTATAAGGACCACTGTCACGGAAATAGGATAGGCCTAGGCCTAGGGAATCGCTGGGGCTACACTACACTAGCAACAGGTAGGAAGTGGGAGGCCCACGGGATTCGGGTGCAGAGTGGAAACACTCACGCGTAATGCGTAAAAGTCAATAGAATCACTAGCAGTTAGAAATAAGCAGTTTTAGGACACTTCTGGTATAGCTAGAAAGTCGAGACTCGGAAACTAGACCCTAGGATAGTCACTACCCTTGTGAGCACCGAAGTACCCAAGTTACATAGACCACAGGCTGCGGGTGCATAGGTGTGAACTTGCGTCGGGTTTCGTTGTGGACTTCTATGGATGCCTGAAGGAAAGTTGCTGACAGGCAGTCAGTGCAGAGTGTCCGGTGGATCCCAAGGCTGGGATCAAGAGGAGAGGAGACCTGCAAGCAGAAGGGACAGAGTCAAGGTCACTAGCCAGTGACCACGTGGAACCAGGAAGGAACCAGGCGATGTCGTGAAGATTGCAGGTGAAGGTGAAGCTTGTCGCTGCAGCCACGAGGACCAGGAAACGTCGAGGATGACCAGGACCAGGAGGCGAGCTGTCCCACAAAGGCTCTTGCTGTCGGCGGCGTCGAAGTTGGACTAGGACTCACCAAGCCTTGGCAAGCGGAACCCACGAAGAACGGAGGACTTGCTTCTGGTGCAGACCAGGAAGGTCTGGGGTGCTTCTCCTTGGCAGAGAAGCGGGAGCCTGTCTGGAGGAGCCAAACCAGCGCTGAAGATTTCAGGGTGCGTCGTCTCAAAGGCCACTAGCCAGCGGGCAAGCAACCGGACAGACGCGGCAAGCAGGAAAATGCAGAAGGGCCCCACGCACGACTCGTGGAGTGTGGGGGGCTGATCTTCGGTGCAGATGGTGCTTGGGGTTGGGGCTTCTCAATCCCCGGTGCACAACTTCGAGGGTGCCTCAGAAGCTGCGCTTGAAGATACTAGCCATTTTCCCAGGTAGCCGGTCTCACGTCTCTCGTCGCCTCCATGGATCTCAGCACGGCTGTGGATGTGGATCAGGGTCGGAGAAGTCTGGAAGTCAAGGCTCTGGTCGGGCTCTGCAGTCGGTCCCTCGTAGAACTTTAGCAAAGCAAAGGGTAGTCTCTTGATGGTGCCTGTTTGCACAGGGTAGCCACTCCTTGGCCACAAGGGAGATTCTTCAGTCTTCTTCTTTCGTCGAATATCGAAGGTCCAGAGTTTCTGTTCAAGTTGCAGGTTTAGGATAATCTAAAGTCTTGAGGCCCAACTCCCACTCTTATACTAATCTGGGGGGCTGGGATACCTGCTAGGTCACGCCTTATGGGTGGGACCTGGGAGGGGGGTGGTTACACCCCCTTCCCTTTGTCCAGTTTCGCGCCAGGACTGGGGCTGGAGTGCCCCAGCACCGGTTTGAACTGGACTATGCACGGGACACCTTGTGTGCCCCAGGCATGTCTCATTCTATTCATCCCTCCCTGCCCCAATACACTAAGGCCTGTCTGGGGTGGTGCTCGCACCTCCCAAGGCAGGAAACCTATTGTCCAAGCCTCCCTTGCCGGGATCACTCCCAGCAGCAGGAGGTCAGACTCGTGTCTGTGGCAGCAGCATCCATTTTGTGATGCTGGGGCTCTGGTTAACTTTAACCGGGTAAGTAGGTTACAACATATCTTCTCCCTCTAGAAGGGAGGGATAATATCCTCATCCCCAGAAATGGGATGGGGGTATTATTCCAAAGTTTTAGACACCTTACACGACATGTTTTGATAAAGCCAAACCATAGTTACCATAACCGTTTAATATTTTAAGGCACTTTAAGAGTATATGGTAGGCTATATCATAGAACAGCTATAAGGACATGGTTCCGAAAGCTGCAGACAGGCTCAGCTCATGCTAGAGCACCATCTCACATGTTACCAAGCACACTGCCTCCAGGATTGTTAAGGCCTGCCATAGGAGTGGCTGATAGGTACACATGTGTCTATATGTAAGTTAGGTATAGGAATACTACACCTAAGCAAGGGATGATTACACGACCTTGCCCCAGCTGAGTGATTAGCCAGTTGTGTCATAATGGAAGGCCAGGCCAGGGGTGGCATAATACATGCTGCAGCCCCTGGTAGGCCTAGGGTACACCTATGCCCTGGGTACCTAGGGTACACTGTACAGGGGCCAATAAGGTGATCCTATTCCAATGGGTTATGCACCTAAAGTACATAGTATCAATTTAGAGAGAGAACAGCAGGGCTGTGGGTCTGATTAGCAGGCCCACAGCCACATCTAAGTCGAAAACCAGTAAAGCAAAAGCAAAAAGTGGGGGTGAACATAGAAAGCAGACCCTACTCTCCTACACAACCCCCCCCCCAAACTTAGGGACATTAAACTAACCTTGACCAGTTGAGTCTTCATGTTCTAAGTGGAAATATCTGGAGAGTCCATCTGCATTGGCATGGTCAGTCCCAGGTCTATGTTCCACTGTGAAGTCCATCCCCTGTAGGGAAATGGACCACCTAAGAAGTTTGGGATTTTCACCCTTCATCTGATTTAGCCACAAGAGGGGCTTATGGTCTGTCTGAATTTTGAAGTGAGTGCCAAAAAAGTATGGCCTCAGCTTCTCCAGGGCCCAAACCACAGCAAAGGCCTCCCTCTTAATAGCTGACCAACGTTTCTCTCTAGGGGTCAGCCTTCTACTTATAAAAGCAATGGGCTGGTCTTGACCATCTACATTCAGTTGTGAAAGAACAGCACCCACACCTAACTCAGAAGCATCTGTCTGGACAATGAACTCTTTGGAGTAGTCTGGACTTTTCAGAATAGGTGCACTGCACATGGCCTGCTTCAGGTCATCAAATGCTTTTTGACAGCTTACTGTCCACTGAACTTTCTTTGGCATCTTCTTGGAGGTCAAGTCATTAAGTGGTGTCACAATGGACCCATAGTTCTTAACAAACTTTCTGTAGTACCCAGTCAGGCCCAAGAAAGCTCTGACCTGAGTCTGGGTAGTTGGAGGAGTCCAGTCCTTTATGGTCTGGATCTTGCTCTCCAGTGGTTGAACCTGACCCCCACCAACTAGGTGGCCCAGGTATACAACCTTGCTCTGCCCTATCTGGCACTTAGTGGCCTTGATAGTGAGGCCTGCCTTTTGCAGGGCCTCCAAAACATTCCTCAGGTGGACCAGATGATCCTCCCAGGTGGAGCTAAAGACAGCAATATCATCAAGATAAGCTGCACAATAATCATCCAACCCAGTAAGGACTTGATTCACCAACCTTTGGAAAGTGGCAGGTGCATTCTTCAAACCAAAGGGCATTACCACAAATTGATAATGTCCTCCTGGGGTCGAGAAAGCAGTTTTGGCCTTTGCATTCTCAGCTAGTCTGATCTGCCAGTAGCCTGCTGTCAGGTCAAATGTGCTCAAAAACTTAGCAGCTGCCAGTCTGTCAATGAGCTCATCTGCCCTAGGTATTGGGTGGGCATCTGTCCTAGTGACAGCATTGAGACCTCTGTAATCCACGCAAAACCTCATCTCTCTCTTACCATCTTGGGTGTGAGGTTTTGGCACAAGAACTACAGGACTAGCCCAAGGGCTCTCTGAAGGTTCAATGACTCCCAGCTCCAACATCTTTTGTACCTCAACTTTTATGCAGTCTCTGACATGGTCAGGTTGCCTGTAGATTTTACTCTTCACAGGCAGACTGTCACCAGTGTCCACCTCATGGGTGCACCAGTTTGTCTGACTTGGGGTCAGAGAGAACATATATCTGTAGGATTGCAGAACCTGTCTGCAGTCCTGTTGCTGATGGACAGTGAGGCTGTCAGAAAAGACCACACCATCAACTGAGCCATCATCAGGGTTCTGAGCCAACAGGTCTGGGAGAGGGTCACTCTCTTCCTCCTGCCCCTCATCTGTAGCCATGAGTAAGCCCATGTCTGCCCTGTCAACATATGCCTTCAATCTGTTGACATGAAGCACCCTGTGGGGGCTTCTGGGAGTCCCAAGGTCCACCAAGTAGGTGACTTCTCCCTTTTTCTCAACAATAGTGTGGGGTCCAGACCATTTGTCTTGGAGTGCTGCTGGGGCCACTGGCTCCAACACCCACACTTTCTGCCCTGGCTGGTAAACAGTCAGCACAGCCTTTTGGTCATGCCAAGCTTTTTGGAGTTCTTGGCTTGCCTCAAGGTTTTTAGAAGCCTTCTTCATATACTCTGCCATCCTGGAGCGGAAACCAAGTACATAATCCACTATGTCAAGTTTGGGTTGTCTGAGAGGTCTCTCCCATCCTTCTTTCACCAAACATAGGGGTCCTCTTACAGGATGCCCAAACAAAAGCTCAAAAGGGCTGTAGCCAACCCCCTTTTGTGGGACCTCTCTAAGCAAACAGAAGGCAGGGTAAAAGGATGTCCCATCTTCGCCTAAGCTTGTCTGGTAAACCTTTTATCATTCCCTTTAGGGTCTTGTTGAATCTCTCAACAAGCCCATTGCACTGTGGGTGATAGGGTGTGGTGAACTTGTAGTTCACACCACACTCCTTCCACATTGCAGTCAAGTATCCTGACATGAAGTTGGCACCTCTGTCAGAAATGACCTCCTTTGGAAAGCCCACTCTGGAGAATACTCCAAGCAGGGCCCTTGCCACAACAGGAGCTGTTGTGGTCCTCAGGGGAATAGCTTCTGGATACCTGGTGGCATGGTCCACTATCACCAGTATAAATCTGTGCCCAGATGCTGTTTGTGGGTCCATTGGTCCTACAATATCTATGCCCACTCTTTCAAAGGGAACCCCCACCACAGGTAGTGGTATGAGGGGGGCCTTTGTGGTGCCACCTGATTTGCCACTGGCTTGGCAGGTGACACAGGAGCGACAAAACTCCTTAGTATCTTCTGACATATGGGGCCAGTGAAAGTGAGGGACAAGCCTGTCCCAAGTCTTGTTCTGGCCTAAATGTCCTGCAAGGGGAATATCATGGGCCAAGGTAAGAAGGAAGCCTCTGAACTTCAGTGGTATGACCAACCTCCTGGATGCACCAGGCTTGGGGTCTCTAGCCTCTGAGTACAGTAGCCCTTCATCCCAATACACTCTATGGGTACCTTGAGCATTCCCTGCAGCCTCAGCAGCAGCCAGCTGTCTGAGGGGTTCAAGAGAGGGGCAGTCTAATTGAGCCTGCCTCAGATCTGCCCTTGAAGGTCCCCCTGTCCCAAGAAACTCAACCTGATCAGGTTCAAGTTCTTCTAGGACAGTTCCTTCAGGGCTCTCAGAATCATCCTCCTGGGAGGGCTGATCCACCACCTGAGGCAGGGGGGGAAGGCACAGCCTTAACCCTACTGCTCTTTCTCTTGGGTTGTGACTGGTCCATAGTTTCAGGATCCAGCACTTGTTCAGTGGTGCACTTTTTGGCCTGTGACCTGGTCACAGCAAGGACATGTGCATCTATCCCCAGCATTTCTGCATGGGTCCTATACTCCACTTCAGACCAAACTGAAGTTTCAAGATCATTGCCCAGTAAACACTCTACAGGAAGGTCTGAACTAACAACAACTTTCTTGAGGCCAGTTACCCCTCCCCAGGAGAAGTTAACAATAGCCACACTATGGGAGGTAGTGGCATTGCTAGCGTTGGTCACCTAGTATGATCTGTCCAGGGTCCACAAAGGCAGGTGTCACCATTGTGACACTAGCCCCAGTGTCCCTGTAGGCCTGAGCCATTCTTTGGTTGATAAAAGGAGTCTGTCTGTACTTGCCCAGGTTACTGGGGCCTACAGTAGAGGACAAAGCTAAGTCCCCATCACAGATCAGAACAGCCTGAGTAGGTATTCTGACTAGGCCAGAATCCTCCTCAGTTCCCAGGGTTAACCCTACTACACCCTTTTGCTGGGAACCACCACTTACAGCTGGACTAGGGGGTACAGTTGCCTTAGGGGCAATGGTGGCTGGGGGCTTATCATTTTTGGTGCACTCACTAAACCAATGTGAGTTGGACTTACAATAGTTGCACCATGGTTTCTTTTGGCCATCTTTCTTTTTATCCTTTTTGGGACCACCCTCCCCCTGAGCCTTCTGGGGGCCTGGTGAAGACTTCTGGTCTTTTTGTTTCTGATCATTACCCTTCTGGTCTTCCTTTTTCTGATCACCGCCCTGGTTCTGGTTTTTCTGCTTAACTCTAGTCCTGACCCATCTATCTGCCTTCTTTCCCAATTCTTGGGGAGAAGTCAGATCAGAATCAATCAGGTGTTGATGCAGTAGCTGGTTTTGACAGTTGTTAAGGATTTGCTCTCTCATGATCAAATTCTACAATCCTGTATAGTCCTTAACCTTACTTCCCACTAGCCAGCCTTCCAGAGCCTTAGTGGCACAATCTACAAAGTCAGTCCAGTCCTGAGTCTGTGTCTTCTGGGTATCCCTGAACAACAACCTGTATTGTTCAGTGGTTAGGCCAAACCCATCAATTAGAGCACTCTTCAGGACAGTGTAATTATCTGCATCCTCATCACTAACTGTGAGGAGCTTGTCTCTGACTTTCTCAGAGAAGGAGAGCCACAAGATAGCTGCCCACTGACTTTGGGGTACCTGCTGTACTTTGCAAGCTCTCGCCAAAGCAGTTATCCATTTGTGGATGTCATCAACACACTTGTAGGGAGGAACAATCTTGCTCAGGTTTCTATTATCATAGTGCCTGTCTCTATCCTTAGGGATATTGCTGCCACCAGTGGGTTCTGACCCACTTAACTTTTGCTCTCTAGCCAGAGCAAGCTTCTCTTTTGCAAGGGCAAGTTCTTCCCTCTGAATCCTCAGATTAGCTTCCCTCATTCTGGCTTCATGCTCCTTTCTCTCAGGGGAAGTCATTCCCCTGTGAGAGGAAACACTAGAGATGCTAGAGACATGGGAGTGGATGGATTCCCTTGAAGGGGATCTGTCCCTCCTGCTTCTCTGGTTAAGCCCACTTGGGGGTCTGTATGGGGGGACCCCATGCAAACTCCCATGTAAGCTTAGGTTAGCCTGGCTAAGTCTTCCTACTTGGCCCTGGCTGTCTACCTCTTCATCTGAAGCCCCATCTGACTCCTCTGTGGTGGGTAGACCCTTATCTACAGCTATGGCACCATACTTGGCAGCTCTTTCAGCATCATAGGCCTCCAGAAGCTCCACTAGCTGTCTAAGGGTAGGGTTGGAACCCTGTTTTAATCTCCTGGAGGTACACAGATGTCTCATCTCCTGGAAAGTGAATGCATCATATCTAGAGGGAACCTGTCTAGGATTCTCCTCTCCTGAGGGAGCATCAGTGTGATCTCCATTCAGGGACATGATTCTAGTGAGGGTGTGGTGTGTGCACCTACCTACACTAGTTGTATCTACTAAACCTCTCTAGTAGTTGTAGTCAGGGTGTGTTACTCCCTTCAACCTACAACCACTAAGTCCAGTAGGACTTAAGTATTATAATCTATGTTATATGTACCTAAACAATATCTGTGTGATCTTTCAATTTAGTATCTCAAGATTACAATGGTATTACAACAGCAAGCTCAGATCCCAACCGCTGCTCACCAATGTGAGAAGTTGGCCTGATGTATGATGTCACTAGTCCTAGTGTACACCTTATATCAGTCCAAATACCCTTATGGTGATTGGTTGTAAAGTCAACCTTATAGACCAGCTATCCTAGTGGTAGCATGGACAAGAGCAGTCTTAGGCTAAACTCTGAATGGCATGTGAAGCCAGCTGTGATACCATATATAATCCCTTGAATACCAAATGAAAGGACACCACAACAGATATATATATAAAATAAAGTGTATTTATTCTAGTCAAACCCTCAGCACTCTTTATGAGATTAGAGGTAAGTACAACACAGTCTTATTTATGCATACATTAAGTCACACAGGTAAGTAATACAGTTAGGCCCTAGGGGCCATGCAAACCATATACTAAGTAAGTGGTATAAGGACCACTGTCACGGAAATAGGATAGGCCTAGGCCTAGGGAATCGCTGGGGCTACACTACACTAGCAACAGGTAGGAAGTGGGAGGCCCACGGGATTCGGGTGCAGAGTGGAAACACTCATGCGTAATGCGTAAAAGTCAATAGAATCACTAGCAGTTAGAAATAAGCAGTTTTAGGACACTTCTGGTATAGCTAGAAAGTCGAGACTCAGAAACTAGACCCTAGGATAGTCACTACCCTTGTGAGCACCGAAGTACCCAAGTTACCTAGGCCACAGGCTGCGGGTGCATAGGTGTGAACTTGCGTCGGGTTTCGTCGTGGACTTCTATGGATGCCTGAAGGAAAGTTGCTGACAGGCAGTCAGTGCAGAGTGTCCGGTGGATCCCAAGGCTGGGATCAAGAGGAGAGGAGACCTGCAAGCAGAAGGGACAGAGTCAAGGTCACTAGCCAGTGACCACGTGGAACCAGGAAGGAACCAGGCGATGTCGTGAAGATTGCAGGTGAAGGTGAAGCTTGTCGCTGCAGCCACGAGGACCAGGAAACGTCGAGGATGACCAGGACCAGGAGGCGAGCTGTCCCACGAAGGCTCTTGCTGTCGGCGGTGTCGAAGTTGGACTAGGACTCACCAAGCCTTGGCAAGCGGAATCCACGAAGAACGGAGGACTTGCTTCTGGTGCAGACCAGGAAGGTCTGGGGTGCTTCTCCTTGGCAGAGAACCGGGAGCCAGTCTGGAGGAGCCAAACCAGCGCTGGAGATTTCAGGGTGCGTCGTCTCAAAGGCCACTAGCCAGCGGGCAAGCAGGAAAATGCAGAAGGGCCCCACGCAGGACTCGTGGAGTGTGGGGGGCTGATCTTCGGTGCAGATGGTGCTTGGGGTTGGGGCTTCTCAATCCCCGGTGCACAACTTCGAGGGTGCCTCAGAAGCTGCGCTTGAAGATACTAGCCACTTTTCCCAGGTAGCCGGTCCCACGTCTCTCGTCGCCTCCACGGATCTCAGCACGGCTGTGGATGTGGATCAGGGTCGGAGAAGTCTGGAAGTCAAGGCTCTGGTCGGTCTCTGCAGTCGGTCCCTCGTAGAACTTTAGCAAAGCAAATGGTAGTCTCTTGATGGTGCCTGTTTGCACAGGGTAGCCACTCCTTGGCCACAAGGGAGATTCTTCAGTCTTATTCTTTCGTCGAATGTCGAAGGTCCAGAGTTTCTGTTCAAGTTGCAGGTTCAGGATAATCTAAAGTCTTGAGGCCCAACTCCCACTCTTATACTAATCTGGGGGGCTGGGATACCTGCTAGGTCACGCCTTATGGGTGGGACCTGGGAGGGGGGTGGTTACACCCCCTTCCCTTTGTCCAGTTTCGCGCCAGGACTGGGGCTGGAGTGCCCCAGCACCGGTTTGAACTGGACTATGCACGGGACACATTGTGTGCCCCAGGCATGTCTCATTCTATTCATCCCTCCCTGCCCCAATACACTAAGGCCTGTCTGGGGTGGAGCTCGCACCTCCCAAGGCAGGAAACCTATTGTCCAAGCCTCCCTTGCCGGGATCACTCCCAGCAGCAGGAGGTCAGACTCGTGTCTGTGGCAGCAGCATCCATTTTGTGATGCTGGGGCTCTGGTTAACTTTAACCGGGTAAGTAGGTTACAACATGTCTTCTCCCTCTAGAAGGGAGGGATAATATCCTCATCCCCAGAAATGGGATGGGGGTATTATTCCAAAGTGTTAGACACCTTACACGACATGTTTTGATAAAGCCAAACCATAGTTACCATAACCGTTTAAGATTATAAGGCACTTTAAGAGTATATGGTAGGCTATATCATAGAACAGCTATAAGGACATGGTTCCGAAAGCTGCAGACAGGCTCAGCTCATGCTAGAGCACCATCTCACATGTTACCAAGCACTCTGCCTCCAGGATTGTTAAGGCCTGCCATAGGAGTAGCTGATAGGTACACATGTGTCTATATGTAAGTTAGGTATAGGAATACTACACCTAAGCAAGGGGTGATTACACGACCTTGCCCCAGCTGAGTGATCAGCCAGTTGTGTCATAATGGAAGGCCAGGCCAGGGGTGGCATAATACATGCTGCAGCCCCTGGTAGGCCTAGGGTACACCTATGCCCTGGGTACCTAGGGTACACTGTACAGGGGCCAATAAGGTGATCCTATTCCAATGGGTTATGCACCTAAAGTACATAGTATCAATTTAGAGAGAGAACAGCAGGGCTGTGGGTCTGATTAGCAGGCCCACAGCCACATCTAAGTCGAAAACCAGTAAAGCAAAAGCAAAAAGTGGGGGTGAACATAGAAAGCAGACCCTACTCTCCTACACAGTGGTGTTTGGGTAGTGTAGGGGGTTGTGCTGGGTGTAGTGTTTTAGTGTTTAGGGTAGTGCAGTGTTGTTTGTGTAGTGTCGGGGTCAGGTTTTAGGGTTTAGGGTAGTGCAGTGGTGTTTGGATAGTGCAGGAGGTCGTGCTGTGGGTAGTGTTTTAGGGTTTAGGGTAGTGCAGTTGTGTTTGGGTAGTGTAGGGGTCATGCTGGGGGTATTGTTTTAGGGTTTAGTATAGTGCAGTAGGGTAGTGCAGTGGTGTTTGTTTAGTGTAGGGGGTCATGCTGGGGGTAGTGTTTTAGGGTTTAGAATAGTACAGTTCTGTTGTGTCACGACCTCAACATAATCTCCTACGCCGACGACACTCAGCTGATCCTCTCCCTCACAAAGGACCCCCTCACCGCCAAATCCAACCTCCACCAGGGAATGAAGGCCGTCGCCGACTGGATGGAGGACAGCCGCCTCAAACTGAGCACAGACAAGACGGAAATCCTCATACTGTGATCCAACCCCTCCGCATGGGACGACTCCTGGTGGCCCACGTCACTGAGGTCCCGTCCGGCCCCCACCAACCACGCACGCAACCTGGGAATAATCCTCGACTAAAAATTCTCCATGACCAAACAAGTCAATGCAATCTCCTCCACCAGTTTAAACACCCTTCTCATGCTCCGCAAGATCTACAGATGGATTCCGACCAACACGAGGAAAACAGTCACCCAGGCCCTAGTGAGCAGCAGACTCGACTACGGAAACGCCCTCTACGCCGGAGACCCGTCCAAGCTCATCAGCAGACTACAGAAAATCCAGAATGCCTCCGCACGCCTGATCCTCGACGTCCCGCGCCGTGACCACATCACCCCCCACCTGAGGAACCTGCACTGGCTCCCCGTCGACAAAAGAATCTCCTTCAAGCTCCTGATCCACGCACACAAAGCACTCCACAAAACTGGCCCAGCCTATCTCAACAGTCGACTCTCCTTCTACGTACCCAACAGGAATCTCCGCTCTGCTGACCACGCCCTGGCCACGGTCCCACGCATCCAGAGAACCACTTCCAGAGGCAGGTCCTTCTCCCATTGCACCGCCAAGACCTGGAACACCCTGCCCCTCGACCTGCGACAAACCGAAAACCTGCTGACCTTCAGGAGACAACTTAAGACATGGCTCTTCGACCAGAAACAGCACCCGCCCCTCCCCCCTCCCCCCATCCAGCGCCTTGAAACCCTACCGGGTATGTAGTGCGCTTTACAAATTATGTGATTGATCGATTGATAGTGTAGGGGGTACTGGTGGGGGTAGTGTTGTAGGGTTTAGGGGATTGCTGTCGTGTTTGTGTAGTGTAGGGGGTCATGCTGAGGGTAGTGTTTTAGGGTTTAGGGTAGTGCAGTAGTGTTGGGTAGTGTAGGGGGTACTGCTGGGTGTAGTGTTTTAGGGTTTAGGGCAGTGCAGTGTTCTTTGTGTAGTATTGGGGGGCAGTTCTGGGGTAGTGTTTTAGGGTTTAGGGTAGCGCAGTGGTGTTTGGGTAGTGTAGGAGTAGTGCTCGGGGTAATGATTTAGGGTTTAGGGTAGTGCAGTGGTGTTTGGGTAGTGTAGGGGGTCAATGTGGGGGTAGTGTTTAGGGTTTAGGGTAGTGCAGTGGTGTTGTGTACTGTAGGGGTCCTGCTGGGGTAGTGTTTTAGGGTTTAGGGTAGTGCAGTTGTGTTTGTGTAGTGTAGGGGGTCGTGTTTTAGGGTTTAGGGTAGTGCAGTGGTGTTTGGGTAGTGTAGGGGGTCCTGCTGGGAGAAGTGTTTTACGGTTTAGGTTAGTGAAGTGGTGTTTGTGTAGTGTAGGGGGTCGTGCTTGGGGTAGGTTTAGGGTTTAAGGTAGTGCTGTGGTGTTTGTGTAGTGTAGGGGGTCGTGTTTTAGGGTTTAGGGTAGTGAAGTGGTGTTTGGGTAGTGTAGGGGTTGGGCTGGGGTAGTGTTATAGTATTTAGGGTAGTGCAGTGTTGTTTGTGTAGTGTAGGGGGTCAGGTTTTAGGGTTTAGGGTAGTGAAGTGGTGTTTGGGGAGTGCAGGGGTCGTGCTGGGGGTAATGTTTTAGGGTTTAGGGTAGTGCAGTGGTGTTTGGGTAGTGTAGGCATCATTCTGGGGGTATTGTTTTAGGGTTTAGTGAAGTGCAGTAGGGTAGTGCAGTGGTGTGTGTGTAGTGTAGGGGGTCATGCTATGGGTAGTATTTTAGGGTTTAGAATAGTACAGTTGTGTTTGGGTAGGGTAGGGGGTACTGCTGGGTGCAGTGTTTTAGGGTTTAGGGGAGTGCTGTGGTGTTTGTGTAGTGTAGGGGGTCATGCTGGGGGTAGTGTTTTAGAGTTTAGGATAGTGCAGTGGTGTAGGGTAGTGTAGGGGGTACTGCTGGGAGTAGTGTTTTAGGGTTTAGGGTAGTGAAGTACTCTTTGTATAGTATTGGGGGGCAGTTCTGGGGGTAGTGTTTTAGGGTTTAGGGTAGTGCAGTGGTGTTTGTGTAGTGTAGAAGTAGTGTTCGGGGTAGTGTTTTAGGGTTTAGGGTAGTGCAGTGGTGTTTGGGTAGTGTAGGGGGTCGTTGTGGGGGTAGTGTTTTAGGGTTTAGGGTAGTGCAGTGGTGTTTGTGTAGTGTAGGGGTCGTGCTGGAGTAGTGTTTTAGGGTTTTAGGTAATGCAGTTGTTTTTTGATAGTACAGGGGGTCTTGCTTGGGGTAGTGTTTTAGGGTTTAGTGTAGTGCAGTGGTGTTTGGGTCGTGTAGGGGGTTATGCTGAGGTTAGTGTTTTAGGGTTTAGGGTAGTGCAGTTGTGTTTGGGTACTGTAGGGGATACTGCTAGGGGTAGTGTTTTAGGGTTTAGGTTACTGCAGTGGTGTTTGTGTAGTATTAGGGTAGTTCTGGGGGTAGTGTCTTAGGGTTTAGGGTAGTTCAGTGTTGTTTGTGTAGTATTGGGGTAGTCCTGGGGGGAGTGTTTTAGGGTTTAGGGTAGTTCAGTGGTGTTTGGGTTGTGTTTGGGTAGTGCTTGGGGTAGTGTTTTAGGGTTTAGGGTAGTGCAGTGGTGTTTGGGTAATGTAGGGCGTCATGCTGGGGGTAGTGTATTAGAGTTTAGGGTAGTGCAGTGGCGTTTGTGTAGTGTAGGGGGTAGAGTTTTAGGGTTTAGGGTAGTGCAGTGGGGTTTGTGTAGTGTAGGGGGCCGTAATGGTGGTAGTGTTTTAGTATTTAGGGTAGTGCAGTGGATTTTGTAAAGTATGGGGGTCGTGTTTTAGGGTTTTGGGTAGTGCTGTGGTGTTTGGGTGGTGTAGCGGGTCGTGCTGGGTGTAGTGTTTTTGGGTTTAGGGTAGGGCAGTTGTGTTTGGGTAGTGAAGGGGGTCATGCTGGGGGTAGTGTTTTAGGGTTTAGGGTAGTACAGTGGTGTTTGTGTAGTGTAGGGGGTTGTGCGTGGGGCAGTGATTTATGATTTAGGGTAGTGCAGTGGTGTTTGTGTAGTATAGGGGGTCATGCTGGGGGTAGATTTTGGGTAGTGCAGTGGTGTTTGTGTAGTGTAGTGGGTCGTGCTGGGGAAAGTGTTTAAGGGTTTAAGGCAGTGCAGTGGTGTTTGGTTAGTGAAGGATGTCGTGCTGGGAGTAGAGTTTTAGGGTTTAGGGTAGTGCAGTGGTATCTGTGTAGTGTAGTGGGTCGTACTGGTTGTAGATTTAGGGTTTAGGGTAGTGCAGTTGTGTTTGGGTAGTGTAGGGAGTCGTGCTGGTGGTAGAGTTGTAGGGTTTAGGGTAGTGTAGTGATGTCTGTGTAGTGTAGTGGGTCGTGCTGGGGTAGATTTAGGGTTTAGGGTAGTGCAGTGGTGTTTGGGTAGTGTAGGGAGTCATGCTGGTGGTAGTGTTTTAGGGTTTAGGGTAGTGCAGTGGTGCTTGTGCAGTGTAGGGGTTCGTGCTGGGGGTTCTGTTTTAGGGTTTAGGGTAGTGCAGTGGTGTTTGTGTAGTTTAGGGGTTGTGCTGGGGTAGTGTTTTAGGTAGTACAGTGGTTTTTGGATACTGCAGGGGGTCATGCTTGGGGTTGTGTTTTAGGGTTTAGTTTAGTGCAGTTGTGTTTGGGTTGTGTAGGGGGTTATGCTGGGGTTAGTGTTTTAGGGTTTAGGGTAGTGCAGTAGGGTAGTGCAGTATTGTTTGTGTAGTGTAGGGGGTCATGCTGTGGGTAGTGTTTTAGGGTTTATGATAGTGCAGTTGTGTTTGGGTACTGTAGGGGGTACACCTGGGGGTAGTGTTTTAGGGTTTAGGGTAGTGCAGCGGTGTTTGTGTAGTATTGGGGGTAGTTCTGGGGGTAGTGTTTTAGGGTTTAGGGTAGTTCAGTGGTGTTTGGGTAGTGTAGGGGTAGTGATTGGGGTAGTGTTTTAAGTTTTAGGGTAGTGCAGTGGTATTTGGGTAATAAAGGGGTTCCTGCTGAGGGTAGTGTATTAGAGTTTAATTTAGTGCAGTGGTGTTTGTGTAGTGTAGGGAGTAGTGTTTTAGGGTTTAGGGTAGTGCAGTGGGGTTTGTGTAGTGTAGGGGGTCGTGCTGGGGGTAGTGTTCTAGGATTTAGGGTAGTGCAGTGCTGTTTGTATAGTGTAGGGGATCATGCTGGGGGTAGATTTAGGGTTTAGAGCAATGCAGTGGTGTTTGTGTAGTGTAGGGGGTCATGCTCGGGGTAGTGTTTTAGGGTTTAGGGCAGTGCAGTGGTATTTGGGTACTGTAGGGGGTCGTGCTGGGGGTAGTGTTTTAGGGTTTAGGGCAGTGCAGTGGTGTTTGGGTAGTGTAGGGGGTCAAGCTGGGGGTAGTGTTTTAGTGTTTAGGGCTGTGCAGTGGTGTTTGCGTATTATAGGGGGTTGTGCTGGGGGTAGTGATTTAGTGTTTAGGTTAGTGCAGTGGTGTTTGGGTAGTGTAGGGGGTCATGCTTGGGATAGATTTAGGGTTTAGGGTAGTGCAGTGGTGTTTGTGTAGTGTAGGGGGTCGCACTTGGGGTAGTGTTTTAGGGTTTAGGGTAGTGCAGTGGTGATTGTGTAGTGTTGAGGTTCATGCTGGGGTAGTGTTTTAGGGTTTTGGGTAGTGCAGTTGTGTTTGGGTAGTATAGGGGGTACTGCTGGGGGTGGTGTTTTAGGGTTTAGGGGAGTGCTGTGGTGTTTGTGTAGTGTAGGTGGTCATGCTGAGGGTAGTGTTTTAAGGTTTAGGGTAGTGCAGTGGTGTTTGGGTAGTGTAGGGGGTCATGCTTGGGGTAGTGTTTTTGGGTTTAGGGTAGTGCAGTTGTGTTTGGGTAGTGAAGGGGTCATGCTGGGGGTAGTGTTTTAGGGTTTAGGGTAGTACAGTGGTGTTTGTGTTGTATTGGGGTAGTTCTGGGGGTAGTGTTTTAGGGTTTAGGGTAGTGCAGTTGTGTTTGGGTAGTGTAGGGGTAATGTTTTAGGGTTTAGGGTAGTGCCGTGGTGTTTGGGTAGTGTAGTGGGTCATGCTGGGGGTAGGGTATTAGAGGATAGGGTAGTGCAGTGGTGTTTGTATAGTGTAGGGGTAGTGTTTTAGGGTTTAGGGTAGGTCAGTGGTGTTTATGTAGTATAGGTGTAGTGTTTTAGGGTAGGTTCGTGGTGTTTGTGTAGTGTAGGGGGTCGTGCTGGGGTAGTATTATAGGGTTTAGGGTAGTGCAGCAGTGTTTGTGTAGTGTAGGGGGTCGTGTTTTAGGGTTTAGGGTAGTGCAGTGGTCTTTGGGTAGTGTAGGGGACGTGCTGGGGGTAGTGTTTTGGGGTTTATGGTAGTGCAGTTGTGTTTGGGTAGTGAAGGGGGTTGTGCTGGAGGTAGTGTTTTAGGGTTTAGGGTAGTACAGTGGTGTTTCTGTAGTATAGGGGGTCGTGCTTGGGGTAGTGTTTTAGTGGTTAGGGTAGTGTAGTGGTGTTTGTGTAGTGTAGAGGTTCATGCTGGGGGTAGTGTTTTAGGGTAGTGCAGTGGTGTTTGTGTAGTGTAGGGGGTCAAGCTGGGGGTAGTGTTTTAGGGTTTGGGGTAGTGCAGTTGTGTTTATATAGGGTAGGGGGTCATGCTGGGTAGATTTAGGGTTTAGGGCAATGCAGTAGTGTTTGGGTAGTATAGGGGGTCGTGCTGCAGGTAGTGTATTAGGGTTTAGGGCAGTGCAGTGGTGTTTGTTTAGTGTAGGGGTCGTGCTGGGGATAGTGTTTTAGGGTTTAGGGCAGTGCAGTGGGGTTTGTGTAGTGTAGGGGGTCATACTGGGGGTATTGTTTTAGGGTTTAGGGCAGTGCAGTGGTGTTTGCGTATTGTAGGGGGTTGTGCTGGGGGTAGTGTTTTAGCGTTTAGAGTAGTGCAGTGCTGTTTTTATAGTGTAGGGGTCATGCTGGGGGTAGTGTTTTAGGCTTTTGGGATTTTGCAGTGGTGTTTGGATAGTGCAAGGGGTTGTGCTTGGGGTAGTGTTTAAGGGTTTAGGGTAGTGCAGTGGTGTTTATGTAGTATAGGTGTAGTGTTTTAGGGTAGGTTTGTGGTGTTTGTGTAGTGTAGGGGGTCGTGCTGGGGTAGTGTTATAGGGTTTAGGGTAGTGCAGCCGTGTTTGTGTAGTGTAGGGGGTCATGTTTTAGTGTTTAGGGTAGTGCAGTGGTGTTTGGGCAGTGTAGGGGATGTGCTGGGGTAGTGTTTTGGGGTTTATAGTAGTGCAGTTGTGTTTGGGTAGTTAAGGGGGTTGTGCTGGAGGTAGTGTTTGAGGGTTTAGGGTAGTACAGTGGTGTTTGTTTAGTATAGGGGGTCGTGCTTGGGGTAGTGTTTTAGTGGTTAGGGTAGTGCAGTGGTGTTTGTGTAGTGCAGAAGTTCATGCTGGGGGTAGTGTTTTAGGGTAGTGCAGTGGTGTTTGTGTAGTGTAGGGGGTCAAGCTGGGGGTAGTGGTTTAGGGTTTGGGGTAGTGCAGTTGTGTTTGTATAGGGTAGGGGGTCATGCTGGGGGTAGATTTAGGGTTTAGGGCAATGCAGTAGTGTTTGGGTAGTGTAGGGGGTCGTGCTGCAGGTAGTGTTTTAGGGTTTAGGCCAATGCAGTGGTGTTTGTTTACTGTAGGGGGTCATGCTGGGGGTAGTGTATTAGGGTTTAGGGCAGTGCAGTGGTGTTTGGGTAGTGTAGGGGTTGTGCTGGGGATAGTGTTTTAGGGTTTAGGGCAGTGCAGTGGGGTTTGTGTAGTGTAGGGGGTCATACTGGAGGTATTGTATTAGGGTTTAGGGCAGTGCAGTGGTGTTTGCGTATTGTAGGGGGCTGTGCTGGGGGTAGTGTTTTAGCGTTTAGGGTAGTGCAGTGCTGTATTTGTAGTGTAGGGGTCATGCTGGGGGTAGTGTTTTAGGCTTTTGGGATTGTGCAGTGGTATTTGGATAGTGCACGGGGTTGTGCTTGGGGTAGTGTTTTAGGGTTTAGGGTAGTGCAGTAGGGTAGTGCAGTGGTATTTGTGTAGTGTAGGGGGTCATGCTGTGGGTAGTTGTTTAGTGTTTATGGTAGTGCAGTTGTGTTTGGGTAGGGTAGGGATAACTGCTGGGGGTAGTGTTTTAGGGTTTAGGGTAGTGCAGTGGTATTTGCTTAGCATTGGGGGTAGTTCTGGGGGTAGTGTTTTAGGGATAAGGCTAGTGCAGTGGTGTTTGGGTAGTGTAGGGGGTCTTACTGGATTTAGTGTATTCGAGTTTAGGGTAGTGCAGTGGTGTTTGTGAAGTGTAGGGGTTGTGCTGTGGGTAGTGTTTTAGGGTAGTGCAGTAGTGTTTGTGTGGTGTAGGGTGTCGTGCTGGGGTAAGTGTTTTAGGGTTTAGGGTAGTGCAGTGGTGTTTGGGTATTGTAGGGGTTCGTGCTAGGGGTAGTATTTTAGGGTTTAGGGTAGTGCAGTGGTGTTTGTGTAGTGTAGGGTGTCATGCTAGGGGTAGTGTTTTAGGGTTTAGGGTAGTGCAGTGGTGTTTGTGTAGTGTTGAGGTTCATACTGGGGTAGTGTTTTAGGGTTTTGGGTAGTGCAGTGGTGGTTGGGATGTGTAGGGGGTCATGCTTGGAGTAGATTTAGGGTTTAGGGCAGTGCAGTGGTGTGTCTGTTGTGTAGGGGGACGTGCTGGGGTAGTGTTTTAGGATTTAGAGTCGTGCAGTGGTGTTTGTGTAGTGCAGAGGGTCTTCCTGGGGTTAGGGTTTAGAGTTTAGGGCAGTGCAGTGGTGTTTGGTTAGTGTAGGGGGGTCATGCCGGTGGAAGTGTTTTAGGGTTTAAGGCAGTGCAGTGGTGTTTGGGTATTGTAGGGGGTCGTGCTGGGGGTAGTGTTTTAGGGCAGTGCAGAGGTGTTTGTGTAGTGTAGGGTGTCGTGCTGAGGGGTAGTGTTTTAGCGTTTAGGTTATTGCAGTTTTGTTTCTGTAGTGTAGGGGGTCGTGTTTTAGGGTTTATGATAGTGCAGTGGTGTTTGGCTGGTGTAGTGGTTCGTGCTGGGGGTAGATTTAGGGTTTAGGGTAGTGCAGTGGTGTTTGTGTAGTGTACGGGGTCGTGTTTTAGAATTTAGGATAGTGCAGTGGTGTTTTGGTAGTGTAGGGGGTTGTTTTGGGGTAGTGTTTTAGTGCTAAGGGTTGTGCAGTGTTGTTTGTGTAGTGTAGGGGGTCATGTTTTAGGGTTTAGGGTAATGCAGTGGTGTTTGGGTAGTGTAGGGGGTACTGCTGGGGGTAGTGTTTTAAGGTTTAGGGTAGTGCAGTGGTGTTTGGGTAGTGTAGGGGGTCGTGCTTGGGGTAGTGTTTTTGGGTTTAGGGTAGTGCAGTTGTGTTTGGGTAGTGAAGGGGGTCATGCTGGGGGTAGTGTTTTAGGGTTTAGGGTAGTACAGTGGTGTTTGTGTAGTATAGGGGGTCGTGCTTGGGGTAGTGTTTTAGGGATTAGGGTAGTGCGGTGGTGTTTGTGTAGTATTGGGGGTAGTTCTGGGGGTAGTGTTTTAGGGTTTAGGGTAGTGCAGTTGTGTTTGGGTAGTGTAGGGGTAGTGTTTTAGGGTTTAGGGTAGTGCCGTGGTGTTTGGGTATTGTAGTGGGTCATGCTGGGGGAAGGGTATTAGAGGATAGGGTAGTGCAGTGGTGTTTGTATAGTGTAGGGGTCGTGCTGGGGTTAGTGTTTTAGGGTTTAGGGAAGTGCAGTTGTGTTTGTGTGGTGTAGGGGTCGTGCTGGGGTAAGTGTTTTAGGGTTTAGGGTAGTGCAGTGGTGTTTGGTTAGTGTAGGGGGTCATTCTAGGGGTAGTGTTTTAGGGTTTGGGGTAGTGCAGTTGTGTTTGTATAGGGTAGGGGGTCATGCTGGGGGTAGATTTAGGGTTTAGGGCAATGCAGTAGTGTTTGGGTAGTGTAGGGGGTCGTGCTGCAGGTAGTGTTTTAGGGTTTAGGCCAATGCAGTGGTGTTTGTTTACTGTAGGGGGTCATGCTGGGGGTAGTGTATTAGGGTTTAGGGCAGTGCAGTGGTGTTTGGGTAGTGTAGGGGTTGTGCTGGGGATAGTGTTTTAGGGTTTAGGGCAGTGCAGTGGGGTTTGTGTAGTGTAGGGGGTCATACTGGAGGTATTGTATTAGGGTTTAGGGCAGTGCAGTGGTGTTTGCGTATTGTAGGGGGCTGTGCTGGGGTAGTGTTTTAGCGTTTAGGGTAGTGCAGTGCTGTATTTGTAGTGTAGGGGTCATGCTGGGGGTAGTGTTTTAGGCTTTTGGGATTGTGCAGTGGTATTTGGATAGTGCACGGGGTTGTGCTTGGGGTAGTGTTTTAGGGTTTAGGGTAGTGCAGTAGGGTAGTGCAGTGGTATTTGTGTAGTGTAGGGGGTCATGCTGTGGGTAGTTGTTTAGTGTTTATGGTAGTGCAGTTGTGTTTGGGTAGGGTAGGGATTACTGCTGGGGGTAGTGTTTTAGGGTTTAGGGTAGTGCAGTGGTATTTGCTTAGCATTGGGGGTAGTTCTGGGGGTAGTGTTTTAGGGATAAGGCTAGTGCAGTGGTGTTTGGGTAGTGTAGGGGGTCTTACTGGATTTAGTGTATTCGAGTTTAGGGTAGTGCAGTGGTGTTTGTGAAGTGTAGGGGTTGTGCTGTGGGTAGTGTTTTAGGGTAGTGCAGTAGTGTTTGTGTGGTGTAGGGTGTCGTGCTGGGGTAAGTGTTTTAGGGTTTAGGGTAGTGCAGTGGTGTTTGGGTATTGTAGGGGTTCGTGCTAGGGGTAGTATTTTAGGGTTTAGGGTAGTGCAGTGGTGTTTGTGTAGTGTAGGGTGTCATGCTAGGGGTAGTGTTTTAGGGTTTAGGGTAGTGCAGTGGTGTTTGTGTAGTGTTGAGGTTCATACTGGGGTAGTGTTTTAGGGTTTTGGGTAGTGCAGTGGTGGTTGGGATGTGTAGGGGGTCATGCTTGGAGTAGATTTAGGGTTTAGGGCAGTGCAGTGGTGTGTCTGTTGTGTAGGGGGACGTGCTGGGGTAGTGTTTTAGGATTTAGAGTCGTGCAGTGGTGTTTGTGTAGTGCAGAGGGTCTTCCTGGGGTTAGGGTTTAGAGTTTAGGGCAGTGCAGTGGTGTTTGGTTAGTGTAGGGGGGTCATGCCGGTGGAAGTGTTTTAGGGTTTAAGGCAGTGCAGTGGTGTTTGGGTATTGTAGGGGGTCGTGCTGGGGGTAGTGTTTTAGGGCAGTGCAGAGGTGTTTGTGTAGTGTAGGGTGTCGTGCTGAGGGGTAGTGTTTTAGCGTTTAGGTTATTGCAGTTTTGTTTCTGTAGTGTAGGGGGTCGTGTTTTAGGGTTTATGATAGTGCAGTGGTGTTTGGCTGGTGTAGTGGTTCGTGCTGGGGGTAGATTTAGGGTTTAGGGTAGTGCAGTGGTGTTTGTGTAGTGTACGGGGTCGTGTTTTAGAATTTAGGATAGTGCAGTGGTGTTTTGGTAGTGTAGGGGGTTGTTTTGGGGTAGTGTTTTAGTGCTAAGGGTTGTGCAGTGTTGTTTGTGTAGTGTAGGGGGTCATGTTTTAGGGTTTAGGGTAATGCAGTGGTGTTTGGGTAGTGTAGGGGGTACTGCTGGGGGTAGTGTTTTAAGGTTTAGGGTAGTGCAGTGGTGTTTGGGTAGTGTAGGGGGTCGTGCTTGGGGTAGTGTTTTTGGGTTTAGGGTAGTGCAGTTGTGTTTGGGTAGTGAAGGGGGTCATGCTGGGGGTAGTGTTTTAGGGTTTAGGGTAGTACAGTGGTGTTTGTGTAGTATAGGGGGTCGTGCTTGGGGTAGTGTTTTAGGGATTAGGGTAGTGCGGTGGTGTTTGTGTAGTATTGGGGGTAGTTCTGGGGGTAGTGTTTTAGGGTTTAGGGTAGTGCAGTTGTGTTTGGGTAGTGTAGGGGTAGTGTTTTAGGGTTTAGGGTAGTGCCGTGGTGTTTGGGTATTGTAGTGGGTCATGCTGGGGGAAGGGTATTAGAGGATAGGGTAGTGCAGTGGTGTTTGTATAGTGTAGGGGTCGTGCTGGGGTTAGTGTTTTAGGGTTTAGGGAAGTGCAGTTGTGTTTGTGTGGTGTAGGGGTCGTGCTGGGGTAAGTGTTTTAGGGTTTAGGGTAGTGCAGTGGTGTTTGGTTAGTGTAGGGGGTCATTCTAGGGGTAGTGTTTTAGGGTTTGGGGTAGTGCAGTTGTGTTTGTATAGGGTAGGGGGTCATGCTGGGGGTAGATTTAGGGTTTAGGGCAATGCAGTAGTGTTTGGGTAGTGTAGGGGGTCGTGCTGCAGGTAGTGTTTTAGGGTTTAGGCCAATGCAGTGGTGTTTGTTTACTGTAGGGGGTCATGCTGGGGGTAGTGTATTAGGGTTTAGGGCAGTGCAGTGGTGTTTGGGTAGTGTAGGGGTTGTGCTGGGGATAGTGTTTTAGGGTTTAGGGCAGTGCAGTGGGGTTTGTGTAGTGTAGGGGGTCATACTGGAGGTATTGTATTAGGGTTTAGGGCAGTGCAGTGGTGTTTGCGTATTGTAGGGGGCTGTGCTGGGGTAGTGTTTTAGCGTTTAGGGTAGTGCAGTGCTGTATTTGTAGTGTAGGGGTCATGCTGGGGGTAGTGTTTTAGGCTTTTGGGATTGTGCAGTGGTATTTGGATAGTGCACGGGGTTGTGCTTGGGGTAGTGTTTTAGGGTTTAGGGTAGTGCAGTAGGGTAGTGCAGTGGTATTTGTGTAGTGTAGGGGGTCATGCTGTGGGTAGTTGTTTAGTGTTTATGGTAGTGCAGTTGTGTTTGGGTAGGGTAGGGATTACTGCTGGGGGTAGTGTTTTAGGGTTTAGGGTAGTGCAGTGGTATTTGCTTAGCATTGGGGGTAGTTCTGGGGGTAGTGTTTTAGGGATAAGGCTAGTGCAGTGGTGTTTGGGTAGTGTAGGGGGTCTTACTGGATTTAGTGTATTCGAGTTTAGGGTAGTGCAGTGGTGTTTGTGAAGTGTAGGGGTTGTGCTGTGGGTAGTGTTTTAGGGTAGTGCAGTAGTGTTTGTGTGGTGTAGGGTGTCGTGCTGGGGTAAGTGTTTTAGGGTTTAGGGTAGTGCAGTGGTGTTTGGGTATTGTAGGGGTTCGTGCTAGGGGTAGTATTTTAGGGTTTAGGGTAGTGCAGTGGTGTTTGTGTAGTGTAGGGTGTCATGCTAGGGGTAGTGTTTTAGGGTTTAGGGTAGTGCAGTGGTGTTTGTGTAGTGTTGAGGTTCATACTGGGGTAGTGTTTTAGGGTTTTGGGTAGTGCAGTGGTGGTTGGGATGTGTAGGGGGTCATGCTTGGAGTAGATTTAGGGTTTAGGGCAGTGCAGTGGTGTGTCTGTTGTGTAGGGGGACGTGCTGGGGTAGTGTTTTAGGATTTAGAGTCGTGCAGTGGTGTTTGTGTAGTGCAGAGGGTCTTCCTGGGGTTAGGGTTTAGAGTTTAGGGCAGTGCAGTGGTGTTTGGTTAGTGTAGGGGGGTCATGCCGGTGGAAGTGTTTTAGGGTTTAAGGCAGTGCAGTGGTGTTTGGGTATTGTAGGGGGTCGTGCTGGGGGTAGTGTTTTAGGGCAGTGCAGAGGTGTTTGTGTAGTGTAGGGTGTCGTGCTGAGGGGTAGTGTTTTAGCGTTTAGGTTATTGCAGTTTTGTTTCTGTAGTGTAGGGGGTCGTGTTTTAGGGTTTATGATAGTGCAGTGGTGTTTGGCTGGTGTAGTGGTTCGTGCTGGGGGTAGATTTAGGGTTTAGGGTAGTGCAGTGGTGTTTGTGTAGTGTACGGGGTCGTGTTTTAGAATTTAGGATAGTGCAGTGGTGTTTTGGTAGTGTAGGGGGTTGTTTTGGGGTAGTGTTTTAGTGCTAAGGGTTGTGCAGTGTTGTTTGTGTAGTGTAGGGGGTCATGTTTTAGGGTTTAGGGTAATGCAGTGGTGTTTGGGTAGTGTAGGGGGTACTGCTGGGGGTAGTGTTTTAAGGTTTAGGGTAGTGCAGTGGTGTTTGGGTAGTGTAGGGGGTCGTGCTTGGGGTAGTGTTTTTGGGTTTAGGGTAGTGCAGTTGTGTTTGGGTAGTGAAGGGGGTCATGCTGGGGGTAGTGTTTTAGGGTTTAGGGTAGTACAGTGGTGTTTGTGTAGTATAGGGGGTCGTGCTTGGGGTAGTGTTTTAGGGATTAGGGTAGTGCGGTGGTGTTTGTGTAGTATTGGGGGTAGTTCTGGGG
Source organism: Triturus cristatus (assembly GCF_964204655.1). Classification (NCBI taxonomy): domain Eukaryota; kingdom Metazoa; phylum Chordata; class Amphibia; order Caudata; family Salamandridae; genus Triturus; species Triturus cristatus. Next base: position 759,496,546 of record NC_140579.1, read on the forward strand.
GTAGTGTTTTAGGGTTTAGGGTAGTGCAGTTGTGTTTGGGTAGTGTAGGGGTAGTGTTTTAGGGTTTAGGGTAGTGCCGTGGTGTTTGGGTAGTGTAGTGGGTCATGCTGGGGGAAGGGTATTAGAGGATAGGGTAGTGCAGTGGTGTTTGTATAGTGTAGGGGTCGTGCTGGGGTTAGTGTTTTAGGGTTTAGGGAAGTGCAGTTGTGTTTGTGTGGTGTAGGGGTCGTGCTGGGGTAAGTGTTTTAGGGTTTAGGGTAGTGCAGTGGTGTTTGGTTAGTGTAGGGGGTCATTCTAGGGGTAGTGTTTTAGGGTTTAGGGTAGTGCAGTGGTGTTTGTGTAGTGTAGGGGCTGTGCTGGGGTTAGGTGTAGGGTTTAGGGTAGTGCAGTGGTGTTTGGGTAGTGTAGGGGTCATTCTAGGGGTAATATTTTAGGGTTTAGGGTAGTGCAGTGGTGTTTGTGTAGTGTAGGGGGTCATGCTGGGGGTAGTGTTTTAGGGTTTAGGGTAGTGCAGTGATGTTTGAGTAATATAGGGGGTTGTGCTGGGGTAGATGCAGGGTTTAGCGTAGTGCAGTGGTTTTTAGGTAGTGTAGGGGGTCATGCTACGGGTAATGTTTTAGGATTTAGGGTAGTGCAGTGGTGTTTGTGTAGTATAGGGGGTCATGCTGGGGGTAGTTTTTTAAGGTTTAGGGTAGTGCGGAGATATTTGGGTAGTGTAGGGGGTTGTGCTGGGGGTAGTGTTTAAGGGTTTAGGGAAGTGAAGTGGTGTTTGTGTAGTGTAGGGTGTCGTGCCGGGGTAGTGTTTTAGGGCTTAGGGTAGTGCAGTGGTGTTTATGTAGTATAGGCGTAGTGTTTATGGTAGGTTCGTGGTATTTGTGTAGTGTAGGGGGTCGTGCTGGTGTAGTGCTATAGGGTTTAGGGTAGTGCAGCAGTGTTTGTCTAGAGTAGGGGGTTGTGTTTTATGGTTTAGGGTAGTGCAGTGGTGTTTGTGTAGTGTAGAGGTTCATGTTGGGGGTGGTGTTTTAGGGTAGTGCAGTGGTGTTTGTGTAGTGTAGGGGGTCAAGCTGGGGGTAGTGTTTTAGGGTTTGGGGTAGTGCAGTTGTGTTTGTATAGTGTAGAGGGTCATGCTGGCGGTAGATTTAGGGTTTAGGGCAATGCAGTAGTGTTTGGGTAGTGTAGGGGGTCGTGCTGCAGGTAGTTTTTTAGGGTTTAGGGCAGTGCAGTGGTGTTTGTTTCGTGTAGGGGGTCATGCTGGGGGTAGTGTTTTAGGGTTTAGGGCAGTGTAGAGGTGATTGGGTCGTGTAGGGGGTCGTGCTGGGGATAGTGTTTTAGGGTTTAGGGCAGTGCAGTGGGGTTTGTGTAGTGTAGGGGTCATACTGGGGGTATTGTTTTAGCGTTTAGGGCAGTGCAGTGATGTTTGCGTATTGTAGGGGTTTGTGCTGGGGATAGTGTTTTAGTGTTTAGGGTAGTGCAGTGGTGTTTGGGTAGTGTAGGGGGTCATGCTTGGGGTAGATTTAGGGTTTAGGATAGTGCAGTGGTATTTGGGTAGTGCAGAGGGTTGTGCTGGGGGTAGGGTTTTAGGGTTTAGGCCAGTGCAGTGGTGTTTGGGTAGTGTAGGGAGATCGTGTGGGTAGAAGTGTTTTAGGGTTTAGCGCAGTGCAGTGGTGTTTGGGTAGTGTAGGGGGTCTTGCTGGGGGTAGTGTTTTAAGGAAGTGCATAGGTATTTGAGTAGTGTAGGGAGTTATGCTGGGGGTAATGTTTTAGGGTTTAGTGTAGTGCAGTGGTGTTTGTGTAGAGTAAGAGGTCATGCAGGGGGTAGATTTAGGGCTTAGGGTAGTGCAGTGGTGTTTGTGTAGTGTAGGGGGTCGTGTTTTAGGGTTTAGGGTAGTGCAGTGGTGTTTGGGTTGTGTAGGGTGTTGTGCTGGGTGTAGTGTTTTAGTGTTTAGGGTAGTGCAGTGCTGATTGTGTAGTATATGGGGTCATGTTTTAGGGTTTAGGGTAGTGCAGTGGTGTTTGGCTAGTGCAGGGGTCGTGCAGGGGATAGTGTTTTAGGGCAGGGCAGAGATGTTTGTGTATTGTAGGGGTTGTGCTGGGGGTAGTGTTTTAGGGTTTAGGGTAGTGCAGTGGTGTTTGTGTAGTGAAGGGGGTCGTGTTTTAGGGTTTTGGGTAGTGCACTGGTGTTTTAGTAGTGTAGGTGGTCATACTGGAAGTAGTGTTTTAGGGTTTAGGGTAGTGAAGTGGTGTTTGTGTAGTGTAGGGGGTCGTGCTGGGGGTACATTTAGGGGTTAGGGTAGTGCAGTAGTGTTTGTGTAGTGTAGGAGGTCGTGTTTTAGATTATAGGGTAGCGCAGTTGTGTTTGGGTATTGTAGGGGGTTGTGCTTGGGGTGGTGTTTTAGTGTTTAGGGTAGTGCAGTTTTGTTTGTGTAGTGTAGGGGTTCATGTTTTAGGGTTTACTGTAGTGCAGTGGTGTTTGGGTAGTGCAGGGGGTCGTGCTGGGGTAGTGTTTTAGGGTTTAGAGTAGTGCAGCGGTGTTTGAGTAGTGTAGGGGTGATGCTGGGGGTAGCATTTTAGGGTTTAGGGTAGTGCAGTAGGGTAGAGCAGTAGTGTTTGTGTAGTGTAGGAGGTCATGCTGGGGGTAGTGTTTTAGGGTTTTGGATAGTGCAGTTTTGTTTGGGTAGTGTAGGGGGTATTGCTGGGGGTAGTGTTTAGGGTTTAGGGTAGTGCCGTGGTGTTTGTGTAGTATAGGGGGTCATGCTGTGGGAAGTGTTTTAGGGTTTAGGGTTGTGCAGTGGTGTTGGGTAGTGGAGGGTGTGCTGCAGGGGGCAGTGTTTTAGGGTTTAGGGTAGTGCAGTGGTGTTTTTTTGTTGTATTGGGTTTAGTTCTGGGGGTACTGTTTTAGGATTTAGGGTTGTACGGTGGTGTGTGGGTAGTGTAGGGGTCATGCTGTGGGTAGTGTTTTAGGGTGTAGGGTAGCACAGTGGTGTTTGTGCAGTGTAGGGGGTTGTGCTGGGGGTAGGGTTTTAGGGTTTAGGGTAGTGCAGTGGTGTTTGGGTACTATAGGGGGTCGTGCTGGGGGTAGTGTTTTCGGGTTTAGGGCAGTTGAGTGCAGTGGTGTTTGTAGTGGAGGGGGTCATGCGGGTGGTAGTGTTTTAGTGTTTAGGGTAGTGCAGTTTTGTTTGTGTAGTGTAGGGGTTCATGTTTTAGGGTTTACGGTAGTGCAGTGGTGTTTGGGTAGTGCAGGGGGTCGTGCTGGGGTAGTGTTTTAGGGTTTAGAGTAGTGCAGCGGTGTTTGAGTAGTGTAGGGGGTCATGCTGGGGGTAGCATTTTAGGGTTTAGGGTAGTGCAGTAGGGTAGAGCAGTAGTGTTTGTGTAGTGTAGGAGGTCATGCTGGGGGTAGTGTTTTAGGGTTTTGGATAGTGCAGTTTTGTTTGGGTAGTGTAGGGGGTACTGCTGGGGGCAGTGTTTAGGGTTTAGGGTAGTGCCGTGGTGTTTGTGTAGTATAGGGGGTCATGCTGTGGGAAGTGTTTTAGGGTTTAGGGTTGTGCAGTGGTGTTGGGTAGTGGAGGGTGTGCTGCAGGGGGTAGTGTTTTAGGGTTTAGGGTAGTGCAGTGGTGTTTTTTTGTTGTAGTGGGTTTAGTTCTGGGGGTACTGTTTTAGGATTTAGGGTTGTACGGTGGTGTGTGGGTAGTGTAGGGGTCATGCTGTGGGTAGTGTTTTAGGGTGTAGGGTAGCACAGTGGTGTTTGTGTAGTGTAGGGGGTTGTGCTGGTGGTAGGGTTTTAGGGTTTAGGGTAGTGCAGTGGTGTTTGGGTACTATAGGGGGTCGTGCTGGGGGTAGTGTTTTCGGGTTTAGGGCAGTTGAGTGCAGTGGTGTTTGTAGTGGAGGGGGTCATGCGGGGGGTAGTGTTTTAGGGTTTAGGGTTGTTAAGTGGTGTTTGTGCAGTGTAGGGGGTCATACTGGGGGTAAATTTAGGGTTTAGGGTAGTGCAATGGTGTTTGTGTAGTGTAGGAGGTCGTGTTTTAGGGTTTAGGGTAGTGCAGTTGTGTTTGGGCAGTGTAGGGCGTTGTGCTGAGGGTAGTGTTTTAGTGTTTAGGGTAGTGCAGTGTTGTTTGCGTAGTGTAGGTGTTCATGATTTAGGGTTTACGGTAGTGCAGTGGTGTTTGGGTAGTGCAGGGGTTGTGCTGAGGGTAGTGTTTTAGAGCAGTGCAGAGGTGTTTGTGTAGTGTAGTGGGTCGTGTTTTAGGGTTTAGGGTAGAGCAGCGGTGTTTGCGTAGTGTAGGGGGTTGTGCTGGGAGAAGTGTTTTAGTGTTTAGGATATGGCAGTTTTGTTTTTGTAGTGTAGGGGGTCATGTTTTAGGGTGTAGGGTAGTGCAGTGGTGTTTGCGTTGTGCAGGGGGTCGTGCTGGGAGTAGTGTTTTAGGGTTTAGGGTAGGCCAGTGGTGTTTGGGTAGTGTAGGGGGTCATGCTGGGGGTAGTGTTTTAGGGTTTAGGGTAGTGCAGTAGGGTAGTGCAGTGGTGATTGTGTAGTGTAGTTTGTCATGCTGGGGTAGTGTTTTAGGGATTAGGATAGGGCAGTTGTGTTTGGGTAGTGTAGGGGTACTGCTGGGGGTAGAGGTTTAGGGTTTAGGGTAGTGTTGTGTTGTTTGTGTAGTGTAGGGGTTCATGCTAGGGGTAGTGTATTAGGGTTTATGATAGTGCAGTGGTGTTTGGTTGATGTAAGGGGTCATGATGGGGGTACTGTTTTAGGGTTTATGGTAGTGCAGTGGTGTTTGTGTGATGTAGGGGGTCGTGCTGGGGTAAGTGTTTTAGGGTGTAGGGTAGTGCAGTGGTGTTTTTTGTAGTGTAGGGGGTTGTGCTGGGGGTAGGGTTTTAGGGTTTAGGGTTGTGCATTAGTGTTTCGGTAGTGTAGGGGGTCGTGCTGGGGGTAGTGTTTTCGGATTTAGGGCAGTTGAGTACAGTGGTGTTTGTAGTGGAGGGGGTCGTGCAGGGGGTAGTGTTTTAGGGTTTAGGGTAGTGAAGTGGTGTTTGTGTAGTGTAGGGGGTCGTGCTGGGGATAGATTTAGGGTTTAGGGTAGTGCAATGGTGTTTGTGTAGTGTAGGAGGTCATGTTTTAGGGTTTAGGGTAGTGCAGTGGTGTTTGGGTAGTGTAGGGGTTGTGCTGGGGATAGTGTTTTAGTGTTTAGGGTAGTGCAGTGTTGTTTGTGTAGTGTAGGTGGTCATGCTTTAGGGTTTAGGGTAGTGCAGTGGTGTTTGGGTAGTGCAGGGGTCGTGCAGGGGATAGTGTTTTTGGGTAGCGCAGTAGTGTTTGTGTAATGTAGGAGGTCATGCTGGGGGTAGTGTTTTAGGGTTTTGGATAGTGCAGTTTTGTTTGGGTAGTGTCGGGGGTACTGCTGAGGGTAGTGTTTAGGGTTTAGGGTAGTGCAGTGGTGTTTGGGTAGTGTAGGGGGTCATGCTGGGGGTAGTGTTTTAGGGTTTAGGGTAGTGCAGTAGGGTAGTGCAGTGGTGTTTTTGTAGTGTAGGGGGTTATGCTAGGGGTAGGGTTTTAGGGATTAGAGTAGTGCATTTGTGTTTGGGTAGTGTATGGGGTACTGCTGGGGGTAGTGTTTTAGGGTTTAGGGTTGTGCAGTGGTGTTGGGTAGTGTTGGGTGTGCTGCTGGGGGTAGTGTTTTACGGTTTAGGGTAGTGCAGTTGTGTTTGTGTAGTATTGGGGGTAGTGTTTTAGGGTTTAGGGTAGTGCAGTGGTGTTTGGGTATTGTAGGGGTAGTGATGGGGTAGTGTTTTAGGGTTTAGGGTAGTGCGGTGGTGTTTGGGTAGTGTAGGGGTCATGCTGGGGGTAATGTTTTAGGGTGTAGGGTAGCGCAGTGGTGTTTGGGTAGTGCAGGGGTAGTGGTGGGGGTAGTGTTTTAGGGTTTAGGATAGGGGAGTTGTGTTTGGGTAGTGTAGGGTTTACTGCTGGGGTAGGGTTTTAGGGTAGTGCAGTGGTGTTTGGGTAGCATATGGGGTTGTGCTGGGGGTTGTGTTTTCAGGTTTAGGGCAATTGAGTGCAGTGGTGTTTGTGTAGTGGAGGGGATTGTGCGGGGGTAGTGTTTTAGGGTTTAGGGTAGTGAAGTGGCGTTTGTGTAGAGTAGGAGGTCGTGTTTTAGGGTTTAGGGTAGTGCAGTGGTGTTTGGGTAGTGTAGGGGGTTGTGTTGGGGGTGGTGTTTTAGTGTTTAGGGTAGTGCAGTGTTGTTTGTGTAGTGTAGGTGGTCATGCTGGGGGTAGTGTTTTAGGGTTTAGGGATGTGCAGTGGTGTTGGGTAGTGTTTGGGGTACTGCTGGGGGTAGTTGTTTAGGGTTTAGGGTAGTCCAGTGGTGTTTGAGTAGTATTGGGGGTAGTTCTGGGAGTAGTGTTTTAGGGTTTAGGGTAGTGCAGTGGTGTTTGGGTAGTGTAGGGGTAGTGCTGGCGGTAGTGTTTTAGGGTTTAGGATAGGGGAGTTGTGTTTGGGTAGTGTAGGGTTTACTGCTGGGGTAGACTTTTACGGTTTAGGGTAGTGTAGTGGTGTTTCTGTGGTATAGGGGGTTGTGCTGGGGGTAGTGTTTTAGGGTGTATGGTAGTACAGTGGTGTTTGTGTAGAGTAGGGGGTTGTGCTGGGTGTAGGGTTTTACGGTTTAGGGTAGTGCAGTGGTGTTTGGGTAGTGTAGCGGGTCGTGCTCGGGGTAGAGTTTTTGGGTTTAGGGCAGTTGAGTGCAGTGGGGTTTGTGGAGTGGAGGGGGTCGTGCTGGGGAAGTGTTTTAGGGTTTAGGGTAGTGAAGTGGTGTTTGTGCAGTGTAGGGGGTCGTGCTGGGGGTAGAATTAGGGTTTAGGGTAGTGCAATGGTGTTTGTGTAGTGTAGGAGGTCGTGTTTTAGGGTTTAGGGTAGTGCAGCGGTGTTTGAGTAGTGTAGGGGGTTGTTCTGGGGGTAGTGTTTTAGTGTTTAGGGTAGTGCAGTGTTGTTTGTGTAGTGTAGGTGGTCATGCTTTAGGGTTTAGGGTAGTGCAGTGGTGTTTGGGAAGTGTAGGGGGTCGTGCTGGGGTAGTGTATAAGGGGTTTAGGGAAATGCAGTAGTGTTTTTGTAGTGTAGGGGTTCGTGTTTTAGGGTTTAGGGTAGTGCAGTGGTGTTTGTGTAGTGTAGTAGGTTGTTTTTTAGGTTTTAGGGTAGTGCAGTGGTGTTTGTGTAGTGAAGGGGGTTGTGCTCGGGTAGTGTTTTAGTGTTTAGGGTAGTGCAGTTTTGTATGTGTAGTGTAGGGGGTCGTGTTTTAGGGTTTAGGGTAGTGCAGTGGTGTTTGTGTAGTGTAGTAGGTTGTGTTTTAGGTTTTAGGGAAGTGCAGGGGTGTTTGGGTAGAGCAGGGGGTCGTGCTGGGGGTAGTGTTTTAGGGTTTAGGGTAGTGCAGTATTTCAGTGCAGTGGTGTTTGTGTAGTGTAGGGGGTCATGCTGGGGTAGTGTTTTAGGGTTTAGTATACTGCAGCTGTGTTTGGGTAGTGTAGGGGGTACTGCTGGGGGTAGTGTTTAGGGTTTAGGGTGTGCAGTGGTGTTTGTGTAGTGTAGGGGGTCATGCTGGGGGTAGTGTTTTAGGGTTTAGGGTTGTGCAGTGGTGTTGGGTAGTGTAGGGGGTACTGCTGGGGTAGTGTTTTAGGGTTTACGGTAGTGCAGTGGTGTTTGTATAGTATTGGGGTAGTGGGGGTAGTGTTTTATTGTTTAGGGTAGTGCCGTGTTGTTTGTGTAGTGTAGGTGGTCATGCTTTAGGGTTTAGGGTAGTGCAGTGGTGTTTGGATAGTGTCTGGGTCATGTAGGGGGTAGTGTTTTAGGGCAGTGCAGAGGTGTTTGTGTATTGTAGGGGGTCATGCTTGTGGTAGTATTTTAGGGTTTAGGGTAGTGCAGTGGTATTGTGTAGTGTATGGGGTTGGGTTTTAGGGTTTAGGGTAGTGCACTGGTGTTTTGGTAGTGTAGGGGGTCGTGCTGGGAGTAGTGTTTTAGGGTTTAGGGTAGTGAAGTGGTGTTTGTGTAGTGTAGGGGGTCATGCTGGGGGTAGATTTAGTGTTTAGGGTAATGCAGTGTTGTTTGTGCAGTGTAGGAGGTCGTGTTTTAGGTTTTAGGGTAGTGCAGTGGTGTTTGGGTAGTGCAGGGGTCGTGCTGGAAGTAGTGTTTTAGGGTTTAGGGTAGCGTAGTGGTGTTTGTGTAGTGTAGGGGGTCCTACTGGGGGTATTGTTTTAGGGTTTAGGGTTGTACAGTGGTGTTGGGTAGTGTAGGGGGTACTGCTGGGGGTAGTGTTTTACGGTTTAGGGTAGTGCAGTGGTGTTTGTGTAGGATTGGGGGTAGTTCTGGTGGTGGTGTTTTAGGGTTTTGGGTAGTGCAGTGGTGTTTGGGTAATGTAGGGTAGTGATGGGGTAGTGTTTTCGGGTTTAGGGTAGTGCAGTGGTGTTTGGGTAGTGTAGGGGGTCATGCTGGGGTAGTGTTTTAGGGTTTCGGGTAGTGCAGTGGTGCTTGGGTAGTGTAGAGAGTACTGCTGTTGGTAGTGTTTTAGGGTTTCGGGTAGTGCAGTGGTGTTTGGGTACTGTAGGGGGTCATGCTGGGGGTAGTGTTTTAGGGTGTAGGTAGTGCAGTGGTGTTTGCGTAGTGTAGGGGGTTGTGTTGGGGGTATGGTTTTAGGGTTTAGGATAGTGTAGTGGTGTTTGGGTAGTGTAGGGGGTCATGCTGGGGAAGTGTTTTAGGGTTTACTGTAGTGCAGTGGTGTTTGTGTAGGATTGGGGGTAGTTCTGGTGGTTGTCTTTTAGGGTATTGGGTAGTGCAATGGTGTTTGGGTAATGTAGGGTAGTGATGGGGTAGTGTTTTCGGGTTTAGGGTAGTGCAGTGGTGTTTGGGTAGTGTAGGGGGGTCATGCTGGGGTAGTGTTTTAGGGTGTAGGTAGTGCAGTGGTGTTTGGGTAGTGTAGGGGGGTCATGCTGGGGTAGTGTTTTAGGGTGTAGGTAGTGCAGTGGTGTTTGCGTAGTGTAGGGGGTTGTGTTGGGGGTATGGTTTTAGGGTTTAGGATAGTGTAGTGGTGTTTGGGTAGTGTAGGGGGTCATGCTGGGGAAGTGTTTTAGGGTTTACTGTAGTGCAGTGGTGTTTGTGTAGGATTGGGGGTAGTTCTGGTGGTTGTCTTTTAGGGTTTTGGGTAGTGCAGTGGTGTTTGGGTAATGTAGGGTAGTGATGGGGTAGTGTTTTTGGGTTTAGGGTAGTGCAGTGGTGTTTGGGTAGTGTAGGGGGGTCATGCTGGGGTAGTGTTTTAGGGTTTCGGGTAGTGCAGTGTGTGAGAAGTTGGCCTGATGTATGATGTCACTAGTTCTAGTGTACACCTTATATCATCCAAATACCCTTATGGTGATTGGTTGTAAAGTCAACCTTATAGACCAGCTATCCTAGTGGTAGCATGGACAAGAGCAGTCTTAGGCTAAACTCTGAATGGCATGTGAAGCCAGCTGTGACACCATATATAATCCCTTGAATACCAAATGAAAGGACACCACAACAGATATATATATAAAATAAAGTGTATTTATTCTAGTCAAACCCTCAGCACTCTTTATGAGATTAGAGGTAAGTACAACACAGTCTTATTTATGCATACATTAAGTCACACAGGTAAGTAATACAGTTAGGCCCCAGGGGCCACGCAAACCATATACTAAGTAAGTGGTATAAGGACCACTGTCACGGAAATAGGATAGGCCTAGGCCTAGGGAATCGCTGGGGCTACACTACACTAGCAACAGGTAGGAAGTGGGAGGCCCACGGGATTCGGGTGCAGAGTGGAAACACTCACGCGTAATGCGTAAAAGTCAATAGAATCACTAGCAGTTAGAAATAAGCAGTTTTAGGACACTTCTGGTATAGCTAGAAAGTCGAGACTCAGAAACTAGACCCTAGGATAGTTACTATCCTTGTGAGCACCGAAGTACCCAAGTTACCTAGCCCACAGGCTGCGGGTGCATAGGTGTGAACTTGCGTCGGGTTTCGTCGTGGACTTCTATGGATGCCTGAAGGAAAGTTGCTGACAGGCAGTCAGTGCAGAGTGTCCGGTGGATCCCAAGGCTGGGATCAATAGGAGAGGAGACCTGCAAGCAGAAGGGACAGAGTCAAGGTCACTAGCCAGTGACCACGTGGAACCAGGAAGGAACCAGGCGATGTCGTGAAGATTGCAGGTGAACGTGAAGCTTGTCGCTGCAGCCACGAGGACCAGGAAACGTCGAGGACGACCAGGACCAGGAGGCGAGCTGTCCCACGAAGGCTCTTGCTGTCGGCGGCGTCGAAGTTGGACTAGGACTCACCAAGCCTTGGCAAGCGGAACCCACGAAGAACGGAGGACCTGCTTCTGGTGCAGACCAGGAAGGTCTGGGGTGCTTCTCCTTGGCAGAGAAGCTGGAGCCAGTCTGGAGGAGCCAAAACCAGCGCTGAAGATTTCAGGGTGCGTCGTCTCAAAGGCCACTAGCCAGCTGGCAAGCAACCGGACAGACGCGGCAAGCAGGAAAATGCAGAAGGGCCCCACGCAGGACTCGTGGAGTGTGGGGGGGCTGATCTTCGGTGCAGATGGTGCTTGGGGTTGGGGCTTCTCAATCCCCGGTGCACAACTTCGAGGGTGCCTCAGAAGCTGCGCTTGAAGATACTAGCCACTTTTCCCAGGTAGCCGGTCCCACGTCTCTCGACGCCTCCACGGATCTCAGCACGGCTGTGGATGTGGATCAGGGTCGGAGAAGTCTGGAAGTCAAGGCTCTGGTCGGGCTCTGCAGTCGGTCCCTCGTAGAACTTTAGCAAAGCAAAGGGTAGTCTCTTGATGGTGCCTGTTTGCACAGCGTAGCCACTCCTTGGCCACAAGGGAGATTCTTCAGTCTTCTTCTTTTGTCGAATGTCGAAGGTCCAGAGTTTCTGTTCAAGTTGCAGGTTCAGGATAATCTAAAGTCTTGAGGCCCAACTCCCACTCTTATACTAATCTGGGGGGCTGGGATACCTGCTAGGTCACGCCTTATGGGTGGCACCTGGGAGGGGGGTGGTTACACCCCCTTCCCTTTGTCCAGTTTCGCGCCAGGACTGGGGCTGGAGTGCCCCAGCACCGGTTTGAACTGGACTATGCACGGGACACCTTGTGTGCCCCAGGCATGTCTCATTCTATTCATCCCTCCCTGCCCCAATACACTAAGGCCTGTCTGGGGTGGTGCTCGCACCTCCCAAGGCAGGAAACCTATTGTCCAAGCCTCCCTTGCCGGGATCACTCCCAGCAGCAGGAGGTCAGACTCGTGTCTGTGGCAGCAGCATCCATTTTGTGATGCTGGGGCTCTGGTTAACTTTAACCGGGTAAGTAGGTTACAACATGTCTTCTCCCTCTAGAAGGGAGGGATAATATCCTCATCCCCAGAAATGGGATGGGGGTATCATTCCAAAGTGTTAGACACCTTACACGACATGTTTTGATAAAGCCAAACCATAGTTACCATAACCGTTGAAGATTATAAGGCACTTTAAGAGTATATGGTAGGCTATATCATAGAACAGCTATAAGGACATGGTTCCGAAAGCTGCAGACAGGCTCAGCTCATGCTAGAGCACCATCTCACATGTTACCAAGCACTCTGCCTCCAGGATTGTTAAGGCCTGCCATAGGAGTGGCTGATAGGTACACATGTATCTATATGTATGTTAGGTATAGGAATACTACACCTAAGCAAGGGGTGATTACACGGCCTTGCCCCAGCTGAGTGATCAGCCAGTTGTGTCATAATGGAAGGCCAGGCCAGGGGTGGCATAATACATGCTGCAGCCCCTGGTAGGCCTAGGGTACACCTATGCCCTGGGTACCTAGGGTACACTGTACAGGGGCCAATAAGGTGATCCTATTCCAATGGGTTATGCACCTAAAGTACATAGTATCAATTTAGAGAGAGGACAGCAGGGCTGTGGGTCTAATTAGCAGGCCCAGAGCCACATCTAAGTCGAAAACCAGTAAAGCAAAAGCAAAAAGTGGGGGTGAACATAGAAAGCAGACCCTACTCTCCTACACAGTGGGGCTTGGGTAGTGTAGAGAGTACTGCTGTTGGTAGTGTTTTAGGGTTTCGGGTAGTGCAGTGGTGTTTGGGTACTGTAGGGGGTCATGCTGGGGGTAGTGTTTTAGGGTGTAGGTAGTGCAGTGGTGTTTGCGTAGTGTAGGGGACTGTGTTGGGGGTGTGGTTTTAGGGTTTAGGATAGTGCAGTGGTGTTTGGGTAGTGTAGGGGGTCATGCTGGGGGTAGTGTTTTAGGGTGTAGGTAGTGCAGTGGTGTTTGAGTAGTGTAGGGGGTTGTGTTGGGGGTATGGTTTTAGGGTTTAGGATAGTGCAGTGGTGTTTGGGTAGTGTAGGGGGTCATGCTGGGGAAGTGTTTTAGGGTTTAGTGTAGTGCAGTGGTGTTAGTGTGGTATAGGGGTTCATGCTGGGGTAAGTGTTTTAGGGTTTAGGGTAGTGCAGTGGTGTTTTGGTAGTGTAGGAGGTTATGCTGGGGGTAGTCGTTTAGAGTTTAAGGTAGTGCAATGGTGTTTGTGTAGTGTAGCAGTCGTGCTGGGTGTATTGTTTTAGGGTTTAGGGTAGTGCAGTGGTATTTGTGTTTTGTAGGGGGTCGTGCTGGGGTAAGTGTTTTGGGGTTTAGGGTAGTGGAGTGGTGTTTGGGTAGTAAAAGGGGTCATTCTAGGGTGGTGTTTAGGGTTTAGGGTAGTGCAGTGGTGTTTGTGTAGTGCAGGGGGTTGTGCTGGGGGTAGATGTAGGGTTTAGGGTAGTGCAGTGGTGTTTGTGTAGTGTAGGGGTCGTGCTGGGGGTATTGTTTTAGGGTTTAGGGTAGTGCAGTTGTGTTTTGTAGGGGGCCGTGCTGGGGTAAGTGTTTTAGGGTTTAGGGTAGTGGAGTGATGTGTTTAGGTAGTAAAGGGGGTAATGCTGAGGTGGTGTTTTAGGATTTAGGGTAGTGCAGTGGTGTTTGTGTAGTGCAGGGGGTTGTGCTGGGGGTAGATGTAGGGTTTAGGGTTGTGCAGTGGTGTTTGTGTAGTGTAGGGGGTCGTGTGTTAGGGTTTAGGGTAGTGCAGTGGTGTTTGTGTAGTGCAGTAGGTTGTGTTTTAGCTTTTAGGGTAGTGCAGTGATGTTTGGGTAGTGTAGGGGGTTATGCTGGGGTAGTGTTTTAGTGTTTAGGGTAGTGCAGTTTTGTATGTGTAGTGTAGGGGGTCATGTTTTAGGGTTTAGGGTAGTGCAGTGGTGTTTGGGTGGTGCAGAGGGTCGTGCTGGGGGTAGTATTTTAGGGTTTAGGGTAGTGCAGTGGTGGTTGGGAGGTGTAGTGGGTAATGCTGGGGGTAGTGTTTTAGGGTTTAGGGTAGTGCAGTATGGTAGTGCAGTCATATTTGTGTAGTGTAGGGGGTCATGCTGGGGGTAGTGTTTTAGGGTTTAGTATACTGCAGCTGTGTTTGGGTAGTGTAGGGGGTACTGCTGGGGGTAGTGTTTAGGGTTTAGGGTGTGCCGTGGTGTTTGTGTAGTGTAGGGGGTCATGCTGGGGGTAGTGTTTTAGGGTTTAGGGTTGTGCAGTTGTGTTGGATAGTGTAGGGGGTACTGCTGGGGTAGTGTTGTAGGGTTTAGGGTAGTGCAGTGGTGTTTGTGTAGTATTGGGGGTAGTTCTGGGGGTAGTGTTATAGGGTTTAGGGTAGTGCAGTGGTGTTTGGGGAGTAGGGGGTCATGCTGGGGGTAGTGTTTTAGGGTGTAGGTAGTGCAGTGGTGTTTGCGTAGTGTAGGGGGTTGTGTTGGGGGTAGGGTTTTAGGGTTTAGGGTAGTGTAGTGGTGTTTGGGGAGTAGGGGGTCATGCTGGGGGTAGTGTTTTAGGGTGTAGGTAGTGCAGTGGTGTTTGCGTAGTGTAGGGGGTTGTGTTGGGGGTAGGGTTTTACGGTTTAGGGTAGTGCAGTGGTGTTTGGGTTGTGCAGGGGGTCGTGCTGGGGGTAGATTTAGGGTTTAGGGTAATGCAATGGTGTTTGCGTAGTGTAGGAGGTCGTGTTTTATGGTTTAGGGTAGTGCAGTGGTGTTTGTGTAGTGTAGGGGGTCAAGCTGTGGGAAGTGTTTTAGGGTTTAGTGTAGTACAGTGGTGTTTGAGTAGCGTAGGGGGTCGTGCTGGGGGTAGTGTTTTCGGGTTTAGCACAGTGCATTGCAGTGGTGTTTGGGTAGAGTATGGGGTCATGCTGGGGGTAGTGTTTCACGGTTTACGGCAGTGCAATGGTGTCTGTGTAGTGTAGGTTTTTTTTCTGGGGGTAGTGTTTCAGGGTTTAGGGTAGTGCAGTGGTGTTTGGGTAGTGTAGGCGGTCATGCTGAGGGTAATGTTTTTGGTTTTAGATAGTGCAGTTGTGTTTTGGTTGTGTAGGGGGTACTGCTGGGGGTAGTGTTTTAGGGTTTAGGGTAGTGCCGTGGTGTTGGGTAGTATAGCGGGTACTTCTGGTGGTAATGTTTTAGGGTTTAGGGTAGTGCAGTGGTGTTTGGGTAGTGTAGGGGTAGTGCTGGTGGTAGTGTTGTAGGGTTTAGGGTAGTGCAGTGGTGTTTGGGTAGTGTAGGGGTACTGCTAGGGGTAGTGTTTTAGGGTTTAGGGTAGTGCCGTGGTGATTGTATAGTGTAGGGAGTCATGGTGGGGGTAGTGTTTTAGGGTTTAGAGTAGTGCAGTGGTGTTTGTGTGGTGTAGGGGGTCTTGCTGGGGTAAGTGTTTTAGGGTTTAGGGTAGTGGAGTGGTGTTTAGGTAGTATACAGGGTCGTGCTGGGGATAGTGTTTTAGGGTTTAGGGTAGTGCAGAGGTGTTTGTATCGTGTAGGGGTCATGCTGGGGTAAGAGTTTTATGGTTTAGGGTTTTGCTGTGGTGTTTGGTTAGTGTAGGGGTTCATGCTAGGGGTAGTCTTTTATGGTTTTGGGTAGTGCAGTGGTGTTTGTGTGGTATAGGGGGTAGTGCTGGGGGTAGTGGTTTAGTGTGTAGGGTAGTGCAGTGGTGTTTGTGTATTGTTGGGGGTCGTGCTGGGGGTAGTGTTTTAGGATTTAGGGTAGTACAGTGGTGTTTGGGTAGTGTAGGGGTAGTGCTGGGGTAGTGTTTTAGGGTTCAGGGTAGTGCAGTGATACTTGGGTAGTGTAGGGGGTTGTGCTGGGGATAGTGTTTAAGGGTTCAGGGTAGTGCAGTGGTGTTTGTGTAGTATAGGGTGTGATGCTGAAGGTAATGTTTTAGGGTTCAGGGTACTGCCGTGGTGTTTGTGTACTGTAGTGGGTCGTGCTGGGGGTAGTGTTTTATGGTTTAGGGTAGTGCAGTGGAGTTTGTGTAGTGTAGGGGTCATGTTTTAGTATTTAGGGTAGTGCAGTGGTGTTTGGGTAGTGTAGGGGTCGTGCTGGGGGTAGTGTTTTAGGGTTTAGGGTAGTACAGTGGTATTTGTATAGTGCAGGGGGTCGTGCTTGGGGTAGTGTTTTAGGGTTTAGGGTAGTGGTGTTTGTGTAGTGTTCGGGTTCATGTTGGGGGTAGTGTTTTAGGGTTTAGGGTAGTGCAGTAGTGTTTGTGTAGTATAGGGGTTCGTTCTGCTGTAGTGTTTTAGGGTTTTGGGTAGTGCAGTGGTATTTTGGTAGTATAGGGGGTCACACTGGGGGTAGTGTTTTAGGGTTTATGGTAATGCAGTGTTGTTTGTGCAGTGCAGGAGGTCGTGTTTTAGGTTTTAGGGTAGTGCAGTGGTGTTTGGGTAGTGCAGGGGTCGTGCTGGAAGTAGTGTTGTAGGGTTTAGGGTAGTGTAGGGGTGTTTGTGTAGTGTAGGGGGTCCTACTGGGGGTATTGTTTTAGGGTTTAGGGTTGTACAGTGGTGTTGGGTAGTGTAGGGGGTACTGCTGGGGGTAGTGTTTTAGGGTTTGGGATAGTGCAGTGGTGTTTGTGTAGGATTGGGGGTAGTTCTGGTGGTGGTGTTTTAGGGTTTTGGGTAGTGCAGTGGTGATTGGGTAATGTAGGGTAGTGATGGAGTAGTGTTTTCAGGTTTAGGGTAGTGCAGTGGTGTTTGGGTAGTGTAGGGGGGTCATGCTGGGGTAGTGTTTTAGGGTTTCGGGTAGTGCAGTGGTGCTTGGGTAGTGTAGAGAGTACTGGTGTTGGTAGTGTTTTGGGGTTTCGGGTAGTGCAGTGGTGTTTGGGTACTGTAGGGGGTCATGCTGGGGGTAGTGTTTTAGGGTGTAGGTAGTGCAGTGGTGTTTGCGTAGTGTAGGGGGTTGTGTTGGGGGTATGGTTTTAGGGGTTAGGATAGTGCAGTGGTGTTTGGGTAGTGTAGGGGGTCATGCTGGGGGTAGTGTTTTAGGGTGTAGGTAGTGCAGTGGTGTTTGCATAGTGTAGGGGGTTGTGTTGGGGGTATGGTTTTAGGGTTTAGGATAGTTCAGTGGTGTTTGGGTAGTGTAGGGGGTCATGCTGGGGAAGTGTTTTAGGGTTTACTGTAGTGCAGTGGTGTTTGAGTAGTGTAGGGGGTTGTGTTGGGGGTATGGTTTTAGGGTTTAGGATAGTGCAGTGGTGTTTGGGTAGTGTAGGGGGTCATGCTGGTGAAGTGTTTTAGGGTTTAGTGTAGTGCAGTGGTGTTAGTGTGGTATAGGGGTTCATGCTGGGGTAAGTGTTTTAGGGTTTAGGGTAGTGCAGTGGTGTTTTGGTAGTGTAGGAGGTTATGCTGGGGGTAGTCGTTTAGAGTTTAAGGTAGTGCAGTGGTGTTTGTGTAGTGTAGCAGTCGTGCTGGGTGTATTGTTTTAGGGTTTAGGGTAGTGCAGTGGTATTTGTGTTTTGTAGGGGGTCGTGCTGGGGTAAGTGTTTTGGGGTTTAGGGTAGTGGAGTGGTGTTTGGGTAGTAAAGGGGGTCATGCTAGGGTGGTGTTTTAGGGTTTGGGGTAGTGCAGTGGTGTTTGTGTAGGATTGGGGGTAGTTCTGGTGGTGGTGTTTTAGGGTTTTGGGTAGTGCAGTGGTGATTGGGTAATGTAGGGTAGTGATGGAGTAGTGTTTTCAGGTTTAGGGTAGTGCAGTGGTGTTTGGGTAGTGTAGGGGGGTCATGCTGGGGTAGTGTTTTAGGGTTTCGGGTAGTGCAGTGGTGCTTGGGTAGTGTAGAGAGTACTGGTGTTGGTAGTGTTTTGGGGTTTCGGGTAGTGCAGTGGTGTTTGGGTACTGTAGGGGGTCATGCTGGGGGTAGTGTTTTAGGGTGTAGGTAGTGCAGTGGTGTTTGCGTAGTGTAGGGGGTTGTGTTGGGGGTATGGTTTTAGGGGTTAGGATAGTGCAGTGGTGTTTGGGTAGTGTAGGGGGTCATGCTGGGGGTAGTGTTTTAGGGTGTAGGTAGTGCAGTGGTGTTTGCATAGTGTAGGGGGTTGTGTTGGGGGTATGGTTTTAGGGTTTAGGATAGTTCAGTGGTGTTTGGGTAGTGTAGGGGGTCATGCTGGGGAAGTGTTTTAGGGTTTACTGTAGTGCAGTGGTGTTTGAGTAGTGTAGGGGGTTGTGTTGGGGGTATGGTTTTAGGGTTTAGGATAGTGCAGTGGTGTTTGGGTAGTGTAGGGGGTCATGCTGGTGAAGTGTTTTAGGGTTTAGTGTAGTGCAGTGGTGTTAGTGTGGTATAGGGGTTCATGCTGGGGTAAGTGTTTTAGGGTTTAGGGTAGTGCAGTGGTGTTTTGGTAGTGTAGGAGGTTATGCTGGGGGTAGTCGTTTAGAGTTTAAGGTAGTGCAGTGGTGTTTGTGTAGTGTAGCAGTCGTGCTGGGTGTATTGTTTTAGGGTTTAGGGTAGTGCAGTGGTATTTGTGTTTTGTAGGGGGTCGTGCTGGGGTAAGTGTTTTGGGGTTTAGGGTAGTGGAGTGGTGTTTGGGTAGTAAAGGGGGTCATGCTAGGGTGGTGTTTTAGGGTTTAGGGTAGTGCAGTGGTGTTTGTGTAGTGCAGAGGGGTTGTGCTGGGGGTAGATGTAGGGTTTAGAGTAGTGCAGTGGTGTTTGTGTAGTGTAGGGGTCGTGCTGGGGTTATTGTTTTAGGGTTTAGGGTAGTGCATTTGTGTTTTGTAGGGGGCCGTGCTGGGGTAAGTGTTTTAGGGTTTAGGGTAGTGGAGTGATGTGTTTAGGTAGTAAATGGGGTAATGCTGAGGTAGTGTTTTAGGATTTAGGGTAGTGCAGTGGTGTTTGTGTAGTGCAGGGGGGTGTGCTGGGGGTAGATGTAGGGTTTAGGGTTGTGCACTGGTGTTTGTGTAGTGTAGGGGGTCGTGTGTTAGGGTTTAGGGTAGTGCAGTGGTGTTTGTGTAGTGCAGTAGGTTGTGTTTTAGGTTTTAGGGTAGTGCAGTGATGTTTGGGTAGTGTAGGGGGATATGCTGGGGTGGTGATTTAGTGTTTAGGGTAGTGCAGTTTTGTATGTGTAGTGTAGGGGGTCATGTTTTAGGGTTTAGGGTAGTGCAGTGGTGTTTGGGTGTTGCAGAGGGTCGTGCTGGGGGTAGTATTTTAGGGTTTAGGGTAGTGCAGTGGTGGTTGGGAAGTGTAGTAGGTAATGCTGGGGGTAGTGTTTTAGGGTTTAGGGTAGTGCAGTATGGTAGTGCAGTCATGTTTGTGTAGTGTTGGGGGTCATGCTGGGGTAGTGTTTTAGGGTTTAGTATACTGCAGCTGTGTTTGGGTAGTGTAGGGGGTACTGCTGGGGGTAGTGTTTAGGGTTTAGGGTGTGCCGTGGTGTTTGTGTAGTGTAGGGGGTCATGCTGGGGGTAGTGTTTTAGGGTTTAGGGTTGTGCAGTGGTGTTGGATAGTGTAGGGGGTACTGCTGGGGTTGTGTTGTAAGGTTTAGGGTAGTGCAGTGGTGTTTGTGTAGTATTGGGGGTAGTTCTGGGGGTAGTGTGTTAGGGTGTAGGTAGTGCAGTGGTGTTTGCGTAGTGTAGGGGGTTGTGTTGGGGGTAGGGTTTTAGGGTTTAGGGTAGTGCAGTGGTGTTTGGGGAGTAGGGGGTCATGCTGGGGTAGTGTTTTAGGGTGTCGGTAGTGCAGTGGTGTTTGCGTAGTGTAGGGGGTTGTGTTGGGGGTAGGGTTTTAGGGTTTAGGGTAGTGTAGTGGTGTTTGGGTAGTGTAGGCGGTCATGCTGAGGGTAATGTTTTTTGTTTTAGATAGTGCAGTTGTGTTTTGGTTGTGTAGGGGGTACTGCTGGGGGTAGTGTTTTAGGGTTTAGGGTAGTGCCGTGGTGATTGTGTAGTGTAGGGGGTCATGCTGGGGGTAGTGTTTTAGGGTTTAGGGAAGTGCAGTGGTGTTGGGTAGTATAGGGGGTACTTCTGGTGGTAATGTATTAGGGTTTAGGGTAGTGCAGTGGTGTTTGTGTAGTATTGGGGGTAGTTCTGGGGGTAGTGTTTTAGGGTTGAGGGTAGTGCAGTGGTGTTTGGGTAGTGTAGGGGTAGTGCTGGTGGTAGTGTTGTAGGGTTTAGGGAAGTGCAGTGGTGTTTGAGTAGTGTAGGGGTACTGCTAGGGGTAGTGTTTTAGGGTTTAGGGTAGTGCCGTGGTGATTGTGTAGTGTAGGGGGTCATGCTGGGGGTAGTGTTTTAGGGTTTAGAGTAGTGCAGTGGTGTTTGTGTGGTGTAGGGGGTCTTGCTGGGGTAAGTGTTTTAGGGTTTAGGGTAGTGCAGTGGTGTTTGGGTAATGTAGGGTAGTGATGGGGTAGTGTTTTTGGGTTTAGGGTAGTGCAGTGGTGTTTGGGTAGTGTAGGGGGGTCATGCTGGGGTAGTGTTTTAGGGTTTCGGGTAGTGCAGTGTGTGAGAAGTTGGCCTGATGTATGATGTCACTAGTTCTAGTGTACACCTTATATCATCCAAATACCCTTATGGTGATTGGTTGTAAAGTCAACCTTATAGACCAGCTATCCTAGTGGTAGCATGGACAAGAGCAGTCTTAGGCTAAACTCTGAATGGCATGTGAAGCCAGCTGTGACACCATATATAATCCCTTGAATACCAAATGAAAGGACACCACAACAGATATATATATAAAATAAAGTGTATTTATTCTAGTCAAACCCTCAGCACTCTTTATGAGATTAGAGGTAAGTACAACACAGTCTTATTTATGCATACATTAAGTCACACAGGTAAGTAATACAGTTAGGCCCCAGGGGCCACGCAAACCATATACTAAGTAAGTGGTATAAGGACCACTGTCACGGAAATAGGATAGGCCTAGGCCTAGGGAATCGCTGGGGCTACACTACACTAGCAACAGGTAGGAAGTGGGAGGCCCACGGGATTCGGGTGCAGAGTGGAAACACTCACGCGTAATGCGTAAAAGTCAATAGAATCACTAGCAGTTAGAAATAAGCAGTTTTAGGACACTTCTGGTATAGCTAGAAAGTCGAGACTCGGAAACTAGACCCTAGGATAGTCACTACCCTTGTGAGCACCGAAGTACCCAAGTTACCTAGCCCACAGGCTGCGGGTGCATAGGTGTGAACTTGCGTCGGGTTTCGTCGTGGACTTCTATGGATGCCTGAAGGAAAGTTGCTGACAGGCAGTCAGTGCAGAGTGTCCGGTGGATCCCAAGGCTGGGATCAATAGGAGAGGAGACCTGCAAGCAGAAGGGACAGAGTCAAGGTCACTAGCCAGTGACCACGTGGAACCAGGAAGGAACCAGGCGATGTCGTGAAGATTGCAGGTGAACGTGAAGCTTGTCGCTGCAGCCACGAGGACCAGGAAACGTCGAGGACGACCAGGACCAGGAGGCGAGCTGTCCCACGAAGGCTCTTGCTGTCGGCGGCGTCGAAGTTGGACTAGGACTCACCAAGCCTTGGCAAGCGGAACCCACGAAGAACGGAGGACCTGCTTCTGGTGCAGACCAGGAAGGTCTGGGGTGCTTCTCCTTGGCAGAGAAGCGGGAGCCAGTCTGGAGGAGCCAAAACCAGCGCTGAAGATTTCAGGGTGCGTCGTCTCAAAGGCCACTAGCCAGCTGGCAAGCAACCGGACAGACGCGGCAAGCAGGAAAATGCAGAAGGGCCCCACGCAGGACTCGTGGAGTGTGGGGGGGCTGATCTTCGGTGCAGATGGTGCTTGGGGTTGGGGCTTCTCAATCCCCGGTGCACAACTTCGAGGGTGCCTCAGAAGCTGCGCTTGAAGATACTAGCCACTTTTCCCAGGTAGCCGGTCCCACGTCTCTCGACGCCTCCACGGATCTCAGCACGGCTGTGGATGTGGATCAGGGTCGGAGAAGTCTGGAAGTCAAGGCTCTGGTCGGGCTCTGCAGTCGGTCCCTCGTAGAACTTTAGCAAAGCAAAGGGTAGTCTCTTGATGGTGCCTGTTTGCACAGGGTAGCCACTCCTTGGCCACAAGGGAGATTCTTCAGTCTTCTTCTTTTGTCGAATGTCGAAGGTCCAGAGTTTCTGTTCAAGTTGCAGGTTCAGGATAATCTAAAGTCTTGAGGCCCAACTCCCACTCTTATACTAATCTGGGGGGCTGGGATACCTGCTAGGTCACGCCTTATGGGTGGCACCTGGGAGGGGGGTGGTTACACCCCCTTCCCTTTGTCCAGTTTCGCGCCAGGACTGGGGCTGGAGTGCCCCAGCACCGGTTTGAACTGGACTATGCACGGGACACCTTGTGTGCCCCAGGCATGTCTCATTCTATTCATCCCTCCCTGCCCCAATACACTAAGGCCTGTCTGGGGTGGTGCTCGCACCTCCCAAGGCAGGAAACCTATTGTCCAAGCCTCCCTTGCCGGGATCACTCCCAGCAGCAGGAGGTCAGACTCGTGTCTGTGGCAGCAGCATCCATTTTGTGATGCTGGGGCTCTGGTTAACTTTAACCGGGTAAGTAGGTTACAACATGTCTTCTCCCTCTAGAAGGGAGGGATAATATCCTCATCCCCAGAAATGGGATGGGGGTATCATTCCAAAGTGTTAGACACCTTATACGACATGTTTTGATAAAGCCAAACCATAGTTACCATAACCGTTGAAGATTATAAGGCACTTTAAGAGTATATGGTAGGCTATATCATAGAACAGCTATAAGGACATGGTTCCGAAAGCTGCAGACAGGCTCAGCTCATGCTAGAGCACCATCTCACATGTTACCAAGCACTCTGCCTCCAGGATTGTTAAGGCCTGCCATAGGAGTGGCTGATAGGTACACATGTATCTATATGTAAGTTAGGTATAGGAATACTACACCTAAGCAAGGGGTGATTACACGGCCTTGCCCCAGCTGAGTGATCAGCCAGTTGTGTCATAATGGAAGGCCAGGCCAGGGGTGGCATAATACATGCTGCAGCCCCTGGTAGGCCTAGGGTACACCTATGCCCTGGGTACCTAGGGTACACTGTACAGGGGCCAATAAGGTGATCCTATTCCAATGGGTCATGCACCTAAAGTACATAGTATCAATTTAGAGAGAGAACAGCAGGGCTGTGGGTCTAATTAGCAGGCCCAGAGCCACATCTAAGTCGAAAACCAGTAAAGCAAAAGCAAAAAGTGGGGGTGAACATAGAAAGCAGACCCTACTCTCCTACACAGTGGGGCTTGGGTAGTGTAGAGAGTACTGCTGTTGGTAGTGTTTTAGGGTTTCGGGTAGTGCAGTGGTGTTTGGGTACTGTAGGGGGTCATGCTGGGGGTAGTGTTTTAGGGTGTAGGTAGTGCAGTGGTGTTTGCGTAGTGTAGGGGACTGTGTTGGGGGTGTGGTTTTAGGGTTTAGGATAGTGCAGTGGTGTTTGGGTAGTGTAGGGGGTCATGCTGGGGGTAGTGTTTTAGGGTGTAGGTAGTGCAGTGGTGTTTGAGTAGTGTAGGGGGTTGTGTTGGGGGTATGGTTTTAGGGTTTAGGATAGTGCAGTGGTGTTTGGGTAGTGTAGGGGGTCATGCTGGGGAAGTGTTTTAGGGTTTAGTGTAGTGCAGTGGTGTTAGTGTGGTATAGGGGTTCATGCTGGGGTAAGTGTTTTAGGGTTTAGGGTAGTGCAGTGGTGTTTTGGTAGTGTAGGAGGTTATGCTGGGGGTAGTCGTTTAGAGTTTAAGGTAGTGCAATGGTGTTTGTGTAGTGTAGCAGTCGTGCTGGGTGTATTGTTTTAGGGTTTAGGGTAGTGCAGTGGTATTTGTGTTTTGTAGGGGGTCGTGCTGGGGTAAGTGTTTTGGGGTTTAGGGTAGTGGAGTGGTGTTTGGGTAGTAAAAGGGGTCATTCTAGGGTGGTGTTTTAGGGTTTAGGGTAGTGCAGTGGTGTTTGTGTAGTGCAGGGGGTTGTGCTGGGGGTAGATGTAGGGTTTAGGGTAGTGCAGTGGTGTTTGTGTAGTGTAGGGGTCGTGCTGGGGGTATTGTTTTAGGGTTTAGGGTAGTGCAGTTGTGTTTTGTAGGGGGCCGTGCTGGGGTAAGTGTTTTAGGGTTTAGGGTAGTGGAGTGATGTGTTTAGGTAGTAAAGGGGGTAATGCTGAGGTGGTGTTTTAGGATTTAGGGGAGTGCAGTGGTGTTTGTGTAGTGCAGGGGGTTGTGCTGGGGGTAGATGTAGGGTTTAGGGTTGTGCAGTGGTGTTTGTGTAGTGTAGGGGGTCGTGTGTTAGGGTTTAGGGTAGTGCAGTGGTGTTTGTGTAGTGCAGTAGGTTGTGTTTTAGCTTTTAGGGTAGTGCAGGGATGTTTGGGTAGTGTAGGGGGTTATGCTGGGGTAGTGTTTTAGTGTTTAGGGTAGTGCAGTTTTGTATGTGTAGTGTAGGGGGTCATGTTTTAGGGTTTAGGGTAGTGCAGTGGTGTTTGGGTGGTGCAGAGGGTCGTGCTGGGGGTAGTATTTTAGGGTTTAGGGTAGTGCAGTGGTGGTTGGGAGGTGTAGTGGGTAATGCTGGGGGTAGTGTTTTAGGGTTTAGGGTAGTGCAGTATGGTAGTGCAGTCATATTTGTGTAGTGTAGGGGGTCATGCTGGGGGTAGTGTTTTAGGGTTTAGTATACTGCAGCTGTGTTTGGGTAGTGTAGGGGGTACTGCTGGGGGTAGTGTTTAGGGTTTAGGGTGTGCCGTGGTGTTTGTGTAGTGTAGGGGGTCATGCTGGGGGTAGTGTTTTAGGGTTTAGGGTTGTGCAGTGGTGTTGGATAGTGTAGGGGGTACTGCTGGGGTAGTGTTGTAGGGTTTAGGGTAGTGCAGTGGTGTTTGTGTAGTATTGGGGGTAGTTCTGGGGGTAGTGTTATAGGGTTTAGGGTAGTGCAGTGGTGTTTGGGGAGTAGGGGGTCATGCTGGGGGTAGTGTTTTAGGGTGTAGGTAGTGCAGTGGTGTTTGCGTAGTGTAGGGGGTTGTGTTGGGGGTAGGGTTTTAGGGTTTAGGGTAGTGTAGTGGTGTTTGGGGAGTAGGGGGTCATGCTGGGGGTAGTGTTTTAGGGTGTAGGTAGTGCAGTGGTGTTTGCGTAGTGTAGGGGGTTGTGTTGGGGGTAGGGTTTTATGGTTTAGGGTAGTGCAGTGGTGTTTGGGTTGTGCAGGGGGTCGTGCTGGGGGTAGATTTAGGGTTTAGGGTAATGCAATGGTGTTTGTGTAGTGTAGGAGGTCGTGTTTTATGGTTTAGGGTAGTGCAGTGGTGTTTGTGTAGTGTAGGGGGTCAAGCTGTGGGAAGTGTTTTAGGGTTTAGTGTAGTACAGTGGTGTTTGAGTAGCGTAGGGGGTCGTGCTGGGGGTAGTGTTTTCGGGTTTAGCACAGTGCATTGCAGTGGTGTTTGGGTAGAGTATGGGGTCATGCTGGGGGTAGTGTTTCACGGTTTACGGCAGTGCAATGGTGTCTGTGTAGTGTAGGTTTTTTTTCTGGGGGTAGTGTTTCAGGGTTTAGGGTAGTGCAGTGGTGTTTGGGTAGTGTAGGCGGTCATGCTGAGGGTAATGTTTTTGGTTTTAGATAGTGCAGTTGTGTTTTGGTTGTGTAGGGGGTACTGCTGGGGGTAGTGTTTTAGGGTTTAGGGTAGTGCCGTGGTGATTGTGTAGTGTAGGGGGTCATGCTGGGGGTAGTGTTTTAGGGTTTAGGGAAGTGCAGTGGTGTTGGGTAGTATAGCGGGTACTTCTGGTGGTAATGTTTTAGGGTTTAGGGTAGTGCAGTGGTGTTTGTGTAGTATTGGGGGTAGTTCTGGGGGTAGTGTTTTAGGGTTGAGGGTAGTGCAGTGGTGTTTGGGTAGTGTAGGGGTAGTGCTGGTGGTAGTGTTGTAGGGTTTAGGGTAGTGCAGTGGTGTTTGGGTAGTGTAGGGGTACTGCTAGGGGTAGTGTTTTAGGGTTTAGGGTAGTGCCGTGGTGATTGTATAGTGTAGGGAGTCATGGTGGGGGTAGTGTTTTAGGGTTTAGAGTAGTGCAGTGGTGTTTGTGTGGTGTAGGGGGTCTTGCTGTGGTAAGTGTTTTAGGGTTTAGGGTAGTGGAGTGGTGTTTAGGTAGTATACAGGGTCGTGCTGGGGATAGTGTTTTAGGGTTTAGGGTAGTGCAGAGGTGTTTGTATCGTGTAGGGGTCATGCTGGGGTAAGAGTTTTATGGTTTAGGGTTTTGCTGTGGTGTTTGGTTAGTGTAGGGGTTCATGCTAGGGGTAGTCTTTTATGGTTTTGGGTAGTGCAGTGGTGTTTGTGTGGTATAGGGGGTAGTGCTGGGGGTAGTGGTTTAGTGTGTAGGGTAGTGCAGTGGTGTTTGTGTATTGTTGGGGGTCGTGCTGGGGGTAGTGTTTTAGGATTTAGGGTAGTACAGTGGTGTTTGGGTAGTGTAGGGGTAGTGCTGGGGTAGTGTTTTAGGGTTCAGGGTAGTGCAGTGATACTTGGGTAGTGTAGGGGGTTGTGCTGGGGATAGTGTTTAAGGGTTCAGGGTAGTGCAGTGGTGTTTGTGTAGTATAGGGTGTGATGCTGAAGGTAATGTTTTAGGGTTCAGGGTACTGCCGTGGTGTTTGTGTACTGTAGTGGGTCGTGCTGGGGGTAGTGTTTTATGGTTTAGGGTAGTGCAGTGGAGTTTGTGTAGTGTAGGGGTCATGTTTTAGTATTTAGGGTAGTGCAGTGGTGTTTGGGTAGTGTAGGGGTCGTGCTGGGGGTAGTGTTTTAGGGTTTAGGGTAGTACAGTGGTATTTGTATAGTGCAGGGGGTCGTGCTTGGGGTAGTGTTTTAGGGTTTAGGGTAGTGGTGTTTGTGTAGTGTTCGGGTTCATGTTGGGGGTAGTGTTTTAGGGTTTAGGGTAGTGCAGTAGTGTTTGTGTAGTATAGGGGTTCGTTCTGCTGTAGTGTTTTAGGGTTTTGGGTAGTGCAGTGGTATTTTGGTAGTATAGGGGGTCACACTGGGGGTAGTGTTTTAGGGTTTATGGTAATGCAGTGTTGTTTGTGCAGTGCAGGAGGTCGTGTTTTAGGTTTTAGGGTAGTGCAGTGGTGTTTGGGTAGTGCAGGGGTCGTGCTGGAAGTAGTGTTGTAGGGTTTAGGGTAGTGTAGGGGTGTTTGTGTAGTGTAGGGGGTCCTACTGGGGGTATTGTTTTAGGGTTTAGGGTTGTACAGTGGTGTTGGGTAGTGTAGGGGGTACTGCTGGGGGTAGTGTTTTAGGGTTTGGGGTAGTGCAGTGGTGTTTGTGTAGGATTGGGGGTAGTTCTGGTGGTGGTGTTTTAGGGTTTTGGGTAGTGCAGTGGTGATTGGGTAATGTAGGGCAGTGATGGAGTAGTGTTTTCAGGTTTAGGGTAGTGCAGTGGTGTTTGGGTAGTGTAGGGGGGTCATGCTGGGGTAGTGTTTTAGGGTTTCGGGTAGTGCAGTGGTGCTTGGGTAGTGTAGAGAGTACTGGTGTTGGTAGTGTTTTGGGGTTTCGGGTAGTGCAGTGGTGTTTGGGTACTGTAGGGGGTCATGCTGGGGGTAGTGTTTTAGGGTGTAGGTAGTGCAGTGGTGTTTGCGTAGTGTAGGGGGTTGTGTTGGGGGTATGGTTTTAGGGGTTAGGATAGTGCAGTGGTGTTTGGGTAGTGTAGGGGGTCATGCTGGGGGTAGTGTTTTAGGGTGTAGGTAGTGCAGTGGTGTTTGCATAGTGTAGGGGGTTGTGTTGGGGGTATGGTTTTAGGGTTTAGGATAGTTCAGTGGTGTTTGGGTAGTGTAGGGGGTCATGCTGGGGAAGTGTTTTAGGGTTTACTGTAGTGCAGTGGTGTTTGAGTAGTGAAGGGGGTTGTGTTGGGGGTATGGTTTTAGGGTTTAGGATAGTGCAGTGGTGTTTGGGTAGTGTAGGGGGTCATGCTGGTGAAGTGTTTTAGGGTTTAGTGTAGTGCAGTGGTGTTAGTGTGGTATAGGGGTTCATGCTGGGGTAAGTGTTTTAGGGTTTAGGGTAGTGCAGTGGTGTTTTGGTAGTGTAGGAGGTTATGCTGGGGGTAGTCGTTTAGAGTTTAAGGTAGTGCAGTGGTGTTTGTGTAGTGTAGCAGTCGTGCTGGGTGTATTGTTTTAGGGTTTAGGGTAGTGCAGTGGTATTTGTGTTTTGTAGGGGGTCGTGCTGGGGTAAGTGTTTTGGGGTTTAGGGTAGTGGAGTGGTGTTTGGGTAGTAAAGGGGGTCATGCTAGGGTGGTGTTTTAGGGTTTGGGGTAGTGCAGTGGTGTTTGTGTAGGATTGGGGGTAGTTCTGGTGGTGGTGTTTTAGGGTTTTGGGTAGTGCAGTGGTGATTGGGTAATGTAGGGTAGTGATGGAGTAGTGTTTTCAGGTTTAGGGTAGTGCAGTGGTGTTTGGGTAGTGTAGGGGGGTCATGCTGGGGTAGTGTTTTAGGGTTTCGGGTAGTGCAGTGGTGCTTGGGTAGTGTAGAGAGTACTGGTGTTGGTAGTGTTTTGGGGTTTCGGGTAGTGCAGTGGTGTTTGGGTACTGTAGGGGGTCATGCTGGGGGTAGTGTTTTAGGGTGTAGGTAGTGCAGTGGTGTTTGCGTAGTGTAGGGGGTTGTGTTGGGGGTATGGTTTTAGGGGTTAGGATAGTGCAGTGGTGTTTGGGTAGTGTAGGGGGTCATGCTGGGGGTAGTGTTTTAGGGTGTAGGTAGTGCAGTGGTGTTTGCATAGTGTAGGGGGTTGTGTTGGGGGTATGGTTTTAGGGTTTAGGATAGTTCAGTGGTGTTTGGGTAGTGTAGGGGGTCATGCTGGGGAAGTGTTTTAGGGTTTACTGTAGTGCAGTGGTGTTTGAGTAGTGTAGGGGGTTGTGTTGGGGGTATGGTTTTAGTGTTTAGGATAGTGCAGTGGTGTTTGGGTAGTGTAGGGGGTCATGCTGGTGAAGTGTTTTAGGGTTTAGTGTAGTGCAGTGGTGTTAGTGTGGTATAGGGGTTCATGCTGGGGTAAGTGTTTTAGGGTTTAGGGTAGTGCAGTGGTGTTTTGGTAGTGTAGGAGGTTATGCTGGGGGTAGTCGTTTAGAGTTTAAGGTAGTGCAGTGGTGTTTGTGTAGTGTAGCAGTCGTGCTGGGTGTATTGTTTTAGGGTTTAGGGTAGTGCAGTGGTATTTGTGTTTTGTAGGGGGTCGTGCTGGGGTAAGTGTTTTGGGGTTTAGGGTAGTGGAGTGGTGTTTGGGTAGTAAAGGGGGTCATGCTAGGGTGGTGTTTTAGGGTTTAGGGTAGTGCAGTGGTGTTTGTGTAGTGCAGAGGGGTTGTGCTGGGGGTAGATGTAGGGTTTAGAGTAGTGCAGTGGTGTTTGTGTAGTGTAGGGGTCGTGCTGGGGTTATTGTTTTAGGGTTTAGGGTAGTGCATTTGTGTTTTGTAGGGGGCTGTGCTGGGGTAAGTGTTTTAGGGTTTAGGGTAGTGGAGTGATGTGTTTAGGTAGTAAATGGGGTAATGCTGAGGTAGTGTTTTAGGATTTAGGGTAGTGCAGTGGTGTTTGTGTAGTGCAGGGGGGTGTGCTGGGGGTAGATGTAGGGTTTAGGGTTGTGCAGTGGTGTTTGTGTAGTGTAGGGGGTCGTGTGTTAGGGTTTAGGGTAGTGCAGTGGTGTTTGTGTAGTGCAGTAGGTTGTGTTTTAGGTTTTAGGGTAGTGCAGTGATGTTTGGGTAGTGTAGGGGATATGCTGGGGTGGTGATTTAGTGTTTAGGGTAGTGCAGTTTTGTATGTGTAGTGTAGGGGGTCATGTTTTAGGGTTTAGGGTAGTGCAGTGGTGTTTGGGTGTTGCAGAGGGTCGTGCTGGGGGTAGTATTTTAGGGTTTAGGGTAGTGCAGTGGTGGTTGGGAAGTGTAGTAGGTAATGCTGGGGGTAGTGTTTTAGGGTTTAGGGTAGTGCAGTATGGTAGTGCAGTCATGTTTGTGTAGTGTTGGGGGTCATGCTGGGGTAGTGTTTTAGGGTTTAGTATACTGCAGCTGTGTTTGGGTAGTGTAGGGGGTACTGCTGGGGGTAGTGTTTAGGGTTTAGGGTGTGCCGTGGTGTTTGTGTAGTGTAGGGGGTCATGCTGGGGGTAGTGTTTTAGGGTTTAGGGTTGTGCAGTGGTGTTGGATAGTGTAGGGGGTACTGCTGGGGTTGTGTTGTAAGGTTTAGGGTAGTGCAGTGGTGTTTGTGTAGTATTGGGGGTAGTTCTGGGGGTAGTGTGTTAGGGTGTAGGTAGTGCAGTGGTGTTTGCGTAGTGTAGGGGGTTGTGTTGGGGGTAGGGTTTTAGGGTTTAGGGTAGTGTAGTGGTGTTTGGGTAGTGTAGGCGGTCATGCTGAGGGTAATGTTTTTTGTTTTAGATAGTGCAGTTGTGTTTTGGTTGTGTAGGGGGTACTGCTGGGGGTAGTGTTTTAGGGTTTAGGGTAGTGCCGTGGTGATTGTGTAGTGTAGGGGGTCATGCTGGGGGTAGTGTTTTAGGGTTTAGGGAAGTGCAGTGGTGTTGGGTAGTATAGGGGGTACTTCTGGTGGTAATGTATTAGGGTTTAGGGTAGTGCAGTGGTGTTTGTGTAGTATTGGGGGTAGTTCTGGGGGTAGTGTTTTAGGGTTGAGGGTAGTGCAGTGGTGTTTGGGTAGTGTAGGGGTAGTGCTGGTGGTAGTGTTGTAGGGTTTAGGGAAGTGCAGTGGTGTTTGAGTAGTGTAGGGATACTGCTAGGGGTAGTGTTTTAGGGTTTAGGGTAGTGCCGTGGTGATTGTGTAGTGTAGGGGGTCATGCTGGGGGTAGTGTTTTAGGGTTTAGAGTAGTGCAGTGGTGTTTGTGTGGTGTAGGGGGTCTTGCTGGGGTAAGTGTTTTAGGGTTTAGGGTAGTGGAGTGGTGTTTGGGTAGTATACAGGGTCGTGCTGGGGATAGTGTTTTAGGGTTTAGGGTAGTGCAGAGGTGTTTGTATCGTGTAGGGGTCATGCTGGGGTAAGAGTTTTATGGTTTAGGGTTTTGCTGTGGTGTTTGGTTAGTGTAGGGGGTCATGCTGGGGGTAGTGTTTTAGGGTTTAGGGAAGTGCAGTGGTGTTGGGTAGTATAGGGGGTACTTCTGGTGGTAATGTATTAGGGTTTAGGGTAGTGCAGTGGTGTTTGTGTAGTATTGGGGGTAGTTCTGGGGGTAGTGTTTTAGGGTTGAGGGTAGTGCAGTGGTGTTTGGGTAGTGTAGGGGTAGTGCTGGTGGTAGTGTTGTAGGGTTTAGGGAAGTGCAGTGGTGTTTGAGTAGTGTAGGGATACTGCTAGGGGTAGTGTTTTAGGGTTTAGGGTAGTGCCGTGGTGATTGTGTAGTGTAGGGGGTCATGCTGGGGGTAGTGTTTTAGGGTTTAGAGTAGTGCAGTGGTGTTTGTGTGGTGTAGGGGGTCTTGCTGGGGTAAGTGTTTTAGGGTTTAGGGTAGTGGAGTGGTGTTTGGGTAGTATACAGGGTCGTGCTGGGGATAGTGTTTTAGGGTTTAGGGTAGTGCAGAGGTGTTTGTATCGTGTAGGGGTCATGCTGGGGTAAGAGTTTTATGGTTTAGGGTTTTGCTGTGGTGTTTGGTTAGTGTAGGGGTTCATGCTAGGGGTAGTGTTTTATGGTTTTGGGTAGTGCAGTGGTGTTTGTGTGGTATAGGGGGTTGTGCTGGGGGTAGTGGTTTAGTGTGTAGGGTAGTGCAGTGGTGTTTGTGTATTGTTGGGGGTCGTGCTGGGGGTAGTGTTTTAGGATTTAGGGTAGTACAGTGGTGTTTGGGTAGTGTAGGGGTAGTGCTGGGGGTAGTGTTTTAGAGTTCAGGGTAGTACAGTGATGTTTGGGTAGTCTAGGGGGTTGTGCTGGGGATAGTGTTTAAGGGTTCAGGGTAGTGCAGTGGTGTTTGTGTAGTATAGGGTGTGATGCTGAAGGTAGTGTTTTAGGGTTCAGGGTACTGCTGTGGTGTTTGTGTACTGTAGTGGGTCGTGCTGGGGGTAGTGTTTTATGGTTTAGGATAGTGCAGTGGAGTTTGTGTAGTGTAGGGGTCATGTTTTAGTGTTTAGGGTAGTGCAGTGGTGTTTGGGTAGTGTAGGGGTCGTGCTGGGGGTAGTGTTTTAGGGTTTAGGGTAGTACAGTGGTATTTGTATAGTGCAGGGGGTCGTGCTTGGGGTAGGGTTTTAGGGTTTAGGGTAGTGGTGTTTGTGTAGTGTTCGGGTTCATGTTGGGGGTAGTGTTTTAGGGTTTAGGGTAGTGCAGTAGTGTTTGTGTAGTATAGGGGTTTGTTCTGCGGTAGTGTTTTAGGGTTTTGGGTAGTGCAGTGGTTTTTTGGTAGTGTAGGGGGTCACACTGGGGGTAGTGTTTTAGGGTTTATGGTAATGCAGTGTTGTTTGTGCAGTGTAGGAGGTCGTGTTTTAGGTTTTAGGGTAGTGTAGTGGTGTTTGTGTAGTGTAGGGGATCCTACTGGGGGTATTGTTTTAGGGTTTAGGGTTGTACAGTGGTGTTGGGTAGTGTAGGGGGTACTGCTGGGGGTAGTGTTTTAGGGTTTAGGGTAGTGCAGTGGAGTTTGTGTAGTGTAGGGGTCATGTTTTAGTGTTTAGGGTAGTGCAGTGGTGTTTGGGTAGTGTAGGGGTCGTGCTGGGGGTAGTGTTTTAGGGTTTAGGGTAGTACAGTGGTATTTGTATAGTGCAGGGGGTCGTGCTTGGGGTAGTGTTTTAGGGTTTAGGGTAGTGGTGTTTGTGTAGTGTTCGGGTTCATGTTGGGGGTAGTGTTTTAGGGTTTAGGGTAGTGCAGTAGTGTTTGTGTAGTATAGGGGTTCGTTCTGCGGTAGTGTTTTAGGGTTTTGGGTAGTGCAGTGGTATTTTGGTAGTGTAGGGGGTCACACTGGGGGTAGTGTTTTAGGGTTTATGGTAATGCAGTGTTGTTTGTGCAGTGTAGGAGGTCGTGTTTTAGGTTTTAGGGTAGTGCAGTGGTGTTTGGGTAGAGCAGGGGTCGTGCTGGAAGTAGTGTTTTAGGGTTTAGGGTAGTGTAGTGGTGTTTGTGTACTGTAGGGGGTCCTACTGGGGGTATTGTTTTAGGGTTTAGGGTTGTAAAGTGGTGTTGGGTAGTGTAGGGGTTACTGCTGGGGGTAGTGTTTTAGGGTTTAGGGTAGTGCAGTGGTGTTTGTGTAGGATTGGGGGTAGTTCTGGTGGTGGTGTTTTAGGGTTTTGGGTAGTGCAGTGGTGATTGGGTAATGTAGGGTAGTGATGGGGTAGTGTTTTCGGGTTTAGGGTAGTGCAGTGGTGTTTGGGTAGTGTAGGGGGTCATGCTGGGGTAGTGTTTTAGGGTTTCGGGTAGTGCAGTGGTGCTTGGGTAGTGTAGAGAGTACTGCTGTTGGTAGTGTTTTAGGGTTTCGGGTAGTGCAGTGGTGTTTGGGTACTGTAGGGGGTCATGCTGGGGGTAGCGTTTTAGGGTGTAGGTAGTGCAGTGGTGTTTGTGTAGTGTAGGGGTTTGTGTTGGGGGTATGGTTTTAGGGTTTAGGATAGTGCAGTGGTGTTTGGGTAGTGTAGGGGGTCATGCTGGGGGTAGTGTTTTAGGGTGTATGTAGTGCAGTGGTGTTTGCGTAGTGTAGGGGGTTGTGTTGGGGGTATGGTTTTAGGGTTTAGGATAGTTCAGTGGTGTTTGGGTAGTGTAGGGGGTCATGCTGGGGAAGTGTTTTAGGGTTTACTGTAGTGCAGTGGTGTTTGAGTAGTGTAGGGGGTTGTGTTGGGGGTATGGTTTTAGGGTTTAGGATAGTGCAGTGGTGTTTGGGTAGTGTAGGGGGTCATGCTGGTGAAGTGTTTTAGGGTTTAGTGTAGTGCAGTGGTGTTAGTGTGGTATAGGGGTTCATGCTGGGGTAAGTGTTTTTAGGGTTTAGGGTAGTGCAGTGCTGTTTTGGTAGTGTAGGAGGTTATGCTGGGGGTAGTCGTTTAGAGTTTAAGGTAGTGCAGTGGTGTTTGTGTAGTGTAGCAGTCGTGCTGGGTGTATTGTTTTAGGGTTTAGGGTAGTGCAGTGGTATTTGTGTTTTGTAGGGGGTCGTGCTGGGGTAAGTGTTTTGGGGTTTAGGGTAGTGGAGTGGTGTTTGGGTAGTAAAGGGGGTCATGCTAGGGTGGTGTTTTAGGGTTTAGGGTAGTGCAGTGGTGTTTGTGTAGTGCAGGGGGTTGTGCTGGGGGTAGATGTAGGGTTTAGGGTAGTGCAGTGGTGTTTGTGTAGTGTAGGGGTCGTGCTGGGGGTATTGTTTTAGGGTTTAGGGTAGTGCAGTTGTGTTTTGTAGGGGGCCGTGTTGGGGTAAGTGTGTTAGGGTTTAGGGTAGTGGAGTGATGTGTTTAGGTAGTAAAGGGGGTAATGCTGAGGTGGTGTTTTAGGATTTAGGGTAGTGCAGTGGTGTTTGTGTAGTGCAGTAGGTTGTGTTTTAGGTTTTAGGGTAGTGCAGTGAGGTTTGGGTAGTGTAGGGGATTATGCTGGGGTAGTGTTTTAGTGTTTAGGGTAGTGCAGTTTTGTATGTGTAGTGTAGGGGGTCATGTTTTAGGGTTTAGGGTAGTGCAGCGGAGTTTGGGTGTTGCAGAGGATTGTGCTGGGGGTAGTATTTTAGGGTTTAGGGTAGTGCAGTGGTGGTTGGGAAGTGTAGTAGGTAATGCTGAGGGTAGTATTTTAGGGTTTAGGGTAGTGCAGTATGGTAGTGCAGTCATGTTTGTGTAGTGTAGGGGGTCATGCTGGGGGTAGTGTTTTAGGGTTTAGTATACTGCAGCTGTGTTTGGGTAGTGTAGGGGGTACTGCTGGGGGTAGTGCTTAGGGTTTAGGGTGTGCCGTGGTGTTTGTGTAGTGTAGGGGGTCATGCTGGGGGTAGTGTTTTAGGGTTTAGGGTTGTGCAGTGGTGTTGGATAGTGTAGGGGGTACTGCTGGGGTAGTGTTGTAGGGTTTAGGGTAGTGCAGTGGTGTTTGTGTAGTATTGGGGGTAGTTCTGGGGGTAGTGTTATAGGGTTTAGGGTAGTGCAGTGGTATTTTGGGGAGTAGGGGGGTCATGCTGGGGGTAGTGCTTTAGGGTGTAGGTAGTGCAGTGGTGTTTGCGTAGAGTAGGGGGTTGTGTTGGGGGTAGGGTTTTAGGGTTTAGGGTAGTGCAGTGGTGTTTGGGTAGTGTAGGCGGTCATGCTGAGGGTAATGTTTTTGGTTTTAGATAGTGCAGTTGTGTTTTGGTTGTGCAGGGGGTACTGCTGAGGGTAGTGTTTTAGGGTTTAGGGTAGTGCCGTGGTGATTGTGTAGTGTAGGGGGTCATGCTGGTGGTAGTGTTTTAGGGTTTAGGGAAGTGCAGTGGTGTTGGGTAGTATAGGGGGTACTTCTGGTGGTAATGCTTTAGGGTTTAGGGTAGTGCAGTGGTGTTTGTGTAGCATTGGGGGTAGTTCTGGGGGTAGTGTTTTAGGGTTGAGGGTAGTGCAGTGGTGTTTGGGTAGTGTAGGGGTAGTGCTGGTGGTAGTGTTGTAGGGTTTAGGGTAGTGCAGTGGTGTTTGGGTAGTGTAGGGGTACTGCTAGGGGTAGTGTTTTAGGGTTTATGGTAGTGCCGTGGTGATTGTGTAGTGTAGGGGGTCATTTAGGGTTTAGAGTAGTGCAGTGGTGTTTGTGTGGTGTAGGGGGTCTTGCTGGGGTAAGTGTTTTAGGGTTTAGGGTAGTGGAGTGGTGTTTGGGTAGTATACAGGGTCGTGCTGGGGATAGTGTTTTAGGGTTTAGGGTAGTGCAGAGGTATTTGTATCGTGTAGGGGTCATGCTGGGGTAAGAGTTTTATGGTTTAGGGTTTTGCTGTGGTTTTTGGTTAGTGTAGGGGTTCATGCTAGGGGTAGTGTTTTATGGTTTTGGGTAGTGCAGTGGTGTTTGTGTGGTATAGGGGGTCGTGCTGGGGTAGTGGTTTAGTGTGTAGGGTAGTGCAGTGGTGTTTGTGTATTGTTGGGGGTCGTGCTCGGGGTAGTGTTTTAGGATTTAGGGTAGTACAGTGGTGTTTGGGTAGTGTAGGGGTAGTGCTGGGGGTAGTGTTTTAGGGTTCAGGGTAGTGCAGTGGTGTTTGTGTAGTATAGGTTGTGATGCTGAAGGTAGTGTTTTAGGGTTCAGGGTACTGCCGTGGTGTTTGTGTACTGTAGTGGGTCGTGCTGGGGGTAGTGTTTTATGGTTTAGGGTAGTGCAGTGGAGTTTGTGTAGTGTAGGGGTCATGTTTTAGTGTTTAGGGTGGTGCAGTGGTTTTTGGGTAGTGTAGGGGTCGTGCTTGGGGTAGTGTTTTAGGGTTTAGGGTAGTGGTGTTTGTGTAGTGTTCGGGTTCATGTTGGGGGTAGTGTTTTAGGGTTTAGGGTAGTGCAGTAGTGTTTGTGTAGTATAGGGGTTCATTCTGCGGTAGTGTTTTAGGGTTTTGGGTAGTGCAGTGGTATTTTGGTAGTGTAGAGGGTCACACTGGGGGTAGTGTTTTAGGGTTTATGGTAATGCAGTGTTGTTTGTGCAGTGTAGGAGGTCGTGTTTTAGGTTTTAGGGTAGTGCAGTGGTGTTTGGGTAGTGCAGGGGTCGTGCTGGAAGTAGTGTTTTAGGGTTTAGGGTAGTGTAGTGGTGTTTGTGTAGTGTAGGGGGTCCTACTGGGGGTATTGTTTTAGGGTTTAGGGTTGTACAGTGGTGTTGGGTAGTGTAGGGGGGTACTGCTGGGGGTAGTGTTTTAGGGTTTAGGGTAGTGCAGTGGTGTTTGTGTAGGATTGGGGGTAGTTCTGGTGGTGGTGTTTTAGGGTTTTGTGTAGTGCAGTGGTGATTGGGTAATGTAGGGTAGTGATGGGGTAGTGTTTTTGGGTTTAGGGTAGTGCAGTGGTGTTTGGGTAGTGTAGGGGTGTCATGCTGGGGTAGTGTTTTAGGGTTTCGGGTAGTGCAGTGGTGCTTGGGTAGTGTAGAGAGTACTGCTGTTGGTAGTGTTTTAGGGTTTCGGGTAGTGCAGTGGTGTTTGGGTACTGTAGGGGGTCATGCTGGGGGTAGTGTTTTAGGGTGTAGGTAGTGCAGTGGTGTTTGTGTAGTGTAGGGGGTTGTGTTGGGGGTATGGTTTTAGGGTTTAGGATAGTGCAGTGGAGTTTGGGTAGTGTAGGGGGTCATGCTGGGGTAGTGTTTTAGGGTGTAGGTAGTGCAGTGGTTTTTGTGTAGTGTAGGGGGTTGTGTTGGGGGTATAGTTTTAGGGTTTAGGATAGTTCAGAGGTGTTTGGGTAGTGTAGGGGGTCATGCTGGGGAAGTGTTTTAGGGTTTACTGTAGTGCAGTGGTGTTTGAGTAGTGTAGGGGGTTGTGTTTGGGGTATGGTTTTAGGGTTTAGGATAGTGCAGTGGTGTTTAGGTAGTGTAGGGGGTCATGCTGGGGAAGTGTTTTAGGGTTTAGGGTAGTGCAGTGGTGTTTTGGTAGTGTAGAAGGTTATGCTGGGGTAGTCGTTTAGAGTTTAAGGTAGTGCAGTGGTGTTTGTGTAGTGTAGCAGTCGTGCTGGGTGTATTGTTTTATGGTTTAGGGTAGTGCAGTGGTATTTGTGTTTTGTAGGGGGTCGTGCTGGGGTAAGTGTTTTGGGGTTTAGGGTAGTGGAGTGGTGTTTGGGTAGTAAAGGGGGTCATGCTAGGGTGGTGTTTTAGGGTTTAGGGTAGTGCAGTGGTGTTTGTGTAGTGCAGGGGGTTGTGCTGGGGGTAGATGTAGGGTTTAGGGTAGTGCAGTGGTGTTTGTGTAGTGTAGGGGTCGTGCTGGGGGTATTGTTTTAGGGTTTAGGGTAGTGCAGTTGTGTTTTGTAGGGGGCCGTGCTGGGATAAGTGTTTTAGGGTTTAGGGTAGTGGAGTGATGTGTTTAGGTAGTAAAGGGGGTAATGCTGAGGTGGTGTTTTAGGATTTAGGGTAGTGCAGTGGTGTTTGTGTAGTGCAGGGGGTTGTGCTGGGGGTAGATGTAGGGTTTAGGGATGTGCAGTGGTGTTTGTGTAGTGTAGGGGGTCGTGTGTTAGGGTTTAGGGTAGTGCAGTGGTGTTTGTGTAGTGCAGTAGGTTGTGTTTTAGGTTTTAGGGTAGTGCAGTGATGTTTGGGTAGTGTAGGGGGTTATGCTGGGGTAGTGTTTTAGTGTTTAGGGTAGTGCAGTTTTGTATGTGTAGTGTAGGGGGTCATGTTTTAGGGTTTAGGGTAGTGCAGTGGTGTTTGGGTGTTGCAGAGGGTCGTGCTGGGGGTAGTATTTTAGGGTTTAGGGTAGTGCAGTGGTGGTTGGGAAGTGTAGTAGGTAATGCTGGGGGTAGTGTTTTAGGGTTTAGGGTAGTGCAGTATGGTAGTGCAGTCATGTTTGTGTAGTGTAGGGGGTCATGCTGGGGGTAGTGTTTTAGGGTTTAGTATACTGCAGCTGTGTTTGGGTAGTGTAGGGGGTACTGCTGGGGGTAGTGTTTAGGGTTTAGGGTGTGCCGTGGTGTTTGTGTAGTGTAGGGGGTCATGCTGGGGGTAGTGTTTTAGGGTTTAGGGTTGTGCAGTGGTGTTGGATAGTGTAGGGGGTACTGCTGGGGTAGTGTTGTAGGGTTTAGGGTAGTGCAGTGGTGTTTGTGTAGTATTGGGGGTAGTTCTGGGCGTAGTATTATAGGGTTTAGGGTAGTGCAGTGGTATTTGGGGAGTAGGGGGTCATGCTGGGGGTAGTGTTTTAGGGTGTAGGTAGTGCAGTGGTGTTTGCGTAGTGTAGGGGGTTGTGTTGGGGGTAGGGTTTTAGGGTTTAGGGTAGTGCAGTTTTGTTTGGGTAGTGTAGGGGGTCATGCAGGGGGTAGTGTTTTAGGGTTTAGGGTAGTGCAGTAGGGTAGTGCAGTGGTGTTTGTGTAGTGTAGGGGGTCGTGCTGGGGGTAGTGTTTTAGGGTTTAGGGTAGTGCAGTGGTGTTTGGGTTGTGCAGGGGTCGTGCTGGGGGTAGATTTAGGGTTTAGGGTAGTGCAATGGTGTTTGTGTAGTGTAGGAGGTCGTGTTTTATGGTTTAGGGTAGTGCAGTGGTGTTTGTGTAGTATAGGGGTTCGTTCTGCAGTAGTGTTTTAGGGTTTTGGGTAGTGCAGTGGTATTTTGGTAGTGTAGGTGGTCACACTGGGGGTAGTGTTTTAGGGTTTATGGTAATGCAGTGTTGTTTGTGCAGTGTAGGAGGTCGTGTTTTAGGTTTTAGGGTAGTGCAGTGGTGTTTGGGTAGTGCAGGGGTCGTGCTGGAAGTAGTGTTTTAGGGTTTAGGGTAGTGTAGTGGTGTTTGTGTAGTGTAGGGGGTCCTACTGGGGGTATTGTTTTAGGGTTTAGGGTTGTACAGTGGTGTTTGTGTAGGATTGGGGGTAGTTCTGGTGGTAGTGTTTTAGGGTTTAGGGCAGTGCAGTGGTGTTTGTGTAGGATTGGGGGTAGATCTAGTGGTGGTGTTTTAGGGTTTTAAGTAGTGCAGTTGTGATTCGGTAATGTACGGTAGTGATGGGGTAGTGTTTTCGGGTTTAGGGTAGTGCAGTGGTGTTTGGGTAGTGTAGGGGGGTCATGCTGGGGTAGTGTTTTAGGGTTTCGGGTAGTGCAGTGGTGATTGGGTAATGTAGGGTAGTGATGGGGTAGTGTTTTAGGGTTTCGGGTAGTGCAGTGGTGTTTGGGTACTGTAGGGGGTCATGCTGGGGGTAGTGTTTTAGGGTGTAGGTAGTGCAGTGTTGTTTGCGTAGTGTAGGGATTGTGTTGGGGGTATGGTTTTAGGGTTTAGGATAGGGCAGTGGTGTTTGGGTAGTGTAGGGGGTCATGCTGGGGGTAGTGTTTAGGGTGTATGTAGTGCAGTGGTGTTTGCGTAGTGTAGGGGGTTGTGTTGGGGGTATGGTTTTAGGGTTTAGGATAGTTCAGTGGTGTTTGGGTAGTGTAGGGGGTCATGCTGGGGAAGTGTTTTAGGGTTTACTGTTGTGCAGTGGTGTTTGAGTAGTGTAGGGGGTTGTGTTGGGGGTATGGTTTTAGGGTTTAGGATAGTGCAGTGGTGTTAGTGTGGTATAGGGGTTCATGCTGGGGTAAGTGTTTTAGGGTTTAGGGTAGTGCAGTGGTGTTTTGGTAGTGTAGGAGGTTATGCTGGGGGTAGTCGTTTAGAGTTTAAGGTAGTTCAGTGGGGTTTGTGTAGTGTAGCAGTCGTGCTGGGTGTATTGTTTTAGGGTTTAGGGTAGTGCAGTGGTATTTGTGTTTTGTAGGGGGTCGTGCTGGGGTAAGTGTTTTGGGGTTTAGGGTAGTGGAGTTGTGTTTGGGTTGTAAAGGGGGTCATGCTAGGGTGGTGTTTTAGGGTTTAGGGTAGTGCAGTGGTGTTTGTGTAGTGCAGGGGGTTGTGCTGGGGGTAGATGTAGGGTTTAGGGTAGTGCAGTGGTGTTTGTGTAGTGTAGGGGTCGTGCTGGGGGTATTGTTTTAGGGTTTAGGGTAGTGCAGTTGTGTTTTGTAGGGGGCCGTGCTGGGGTAAGTGTTTTAGGGTTTAGGGTAGTGGAGTGATGTGTTTAGGTAGTAAAGGGGGTAATGCTGAGGCGGTGTTTTAGGATTTAGGGTAGTGCAGTGGTGATTGTGTAGTGCAGGGGGTTGTGCTGGGGGTAGATGTAGGGTTTAGGGTTGTGCAGTGGTGTTTGTGTAGTGTAGGGGGTCGTGTGTTATGGTTTAGGGTAGTGCAGTGGTGTTTGTGTAGTGCAGTAGGTTGTGTTTTAGGTTTTAGGGTAGTGCAGTGATGTTTGGGTAGTGTAGGGGGTTATGCTGGGGTAGTGTTTTAGTGTTTAGGGTAGTGCAGTTTTGTATGTGTAGTGTAGGGGGTCATGTTTTAGGGTTTAGGGTAGTGCAGTGGTGTTTGGGTGTTGCAGAGGGTCGTGCTGGGGGTAGTATTTTAGGGTTTAGGGTAGTGCAGTGGTGGTTGGGAAGTGTAGTGGGTAATGCTGGGGGTAGTGTTTTAGGGTTTAGCGTAGTGCAGTATGGTAGTGCAGTCATGTTTGTGTAGTGTAGGGGTCATGCTGGGGGTAGTGTTTTAGGGTTTAGTATACTGCAGCTGTGTTTGGGTAGTGTAGGGGGTACTGCTGGGGGTAGTGTTTAGGGTTTAGGGTGTGCCGTGGTGTTTGTGTAGTGTAGGGGGTCATGCTGGGGGTAGTGTTTTAGGGTTTAGGGTTGTGCAGTGGTGTTGGATAGTGTAGGGGGTACTGCTGGGGTAGTGTTGTAGGGTTTAGGGTAGTGCAGTGGTGTTTGTGTAGTATTGGGGGTAGTTCTGGGGGTAGTGGTGTAGGGTTTAGGGTAGTGCAGTGGTATTTGGGGAGTATGGGGTCATGCTGGGGGTAGTGTTTTAGGGTGTAGGTAGTGCAGTGGTGTTTGCGTAGTGTAGGGGGTTGTGTTGGGGGTAGGGTTTTAGGGTTTAGGGTAGTGCAGTGGTGTTTGGGGAGTAGGGGGTCATGCTGGGGGTAGTGTTTTAGGGTGTAGGTAGTGCAGTGGTGTTTGCGTAGTGTAGGGGGTTGTGTTGGGGGTAGGGTTTTAGGGTTTAGGGTAGTGCAGTGGTGTTTGGGTAGTGTAGGAGGTCGTGTTTTATGGTTTAGGGTAGTGCAGTGGTGTTTGTGTAGTGTAGGGGGTCAAGCTGTGGGAAGTGTTTTAGGGTTTAGTGTAGTACAGTGGTGTTTGAGTAGCGTAGGGGGTCGTGCTGGTGGTAGTGTTTTCGGGTTTAGCACAGTGCATTGCAGTGGTGTTTGGGTAGAGTATGGGGTCATGCTGGGGGTAGTGTTTCACGGTTTACGGCAGTGCAATGGTGTCTGTGTAGTGTAGGGTTTTTTTCTGGGGGTAGTGTTTCAGGGTTTAGGGTAGTGCAGTGGTGTTTGGGTAGTGTAGGCGGTCATGCTGAGGGTAATGTTTTTGGTTTTAGATAGTGCAGTTGTGTTTTGGTTGTGTAGGGGGTACTGCTGAGGGTAGTGATTTAGGGTTTAGGGTAGTGCCGTGGTGATTGTGTAGTGTAGGGGGTCATGCTGGGGTAGTGTTTTAGGGTTTAGGGAAGTGCAGTGGTGTTGGGTAGTGTAGGGGGTACTTCTGGTGGTAATGTTTTAGGGTTTAGGGTAGTGCAGTGGTGTTTGTGTAGTATTGGGGGTAGTTCTGGGGGTAGTGTTTTAGGGTTGAGGGTAGTGCAGTGGTGTTTGGGTAGTGTAGGGGTAGTGCTGGTGGTAGTGTTGTAGGGTTTAGGGTAGTGCAGTGGTGTTTGGGTAGTGTAGGGGTACTGCTAGGGGTAGTGTTTTAGGGTTTAGGGTAGTGCCGTGGTGATTGTGTAGTGTAGGGGGTCATGCTGGGGGTAGTGTTTTAGGGGTTAGAGTAGTGCAGTTGTGTTTGTGTGGTGTAGGGGGTCTTGCTGGGGTAAGTGTTTTAGGGTTTAGGGTAGTGGAGTGGTGTTTGGGTAGTATACAGGGTCGTGCTGGGGATAGTGTTTTAGGGTTTAGGGTAGTGCAGAGGTGTTTTTATCGTGTAGGGGTCATGCTGGGGTAAGAGTTTTATGGTTTAGGGTTTTGCTGTGGTGTTTGGTTAGTGTAGGGGTTCATGCTAGGGGTAGTGTTTTATGGTTTTGGGTAGTGCAGTGGTGTTTGTGTGGTATAGGGGGTCGTGCTGGGGGTAGTGGTTTAGTGTGTAGGGTAGTGCAGTGGTGTTTGTGTAGTGTTGGGGGTCGTGCTGGGGGTAGAGTTTTAGGATTTAGGGTAGTACAGTGGTGTTTGGGTAGTGTAGGGGTAGTGCTGGGGGTAGTGTTTTAGGGTTCAGGGTAGTGCAGTGATGTTTGGGTAGTGTAGGGGGTTGTGCTGGGGATAGTGTTTAAGGGTTCAGGGTAGTGCAGTGGTGTTTGTGTAGTATAGGGTGTGATGCTGAAGGTAGTGTTTTAGGGTTCAGGGTAGTGCAGTGGTGTTTGTGTAGTGTAAGGGGTAGTAGCTCAGGGTTTAGGGTACTGCCGTGGTGTTTGTGTACTGTAGTGGGTCGTGCTGGGGGTAGTGTTTTATGGTTTAGAGTAGTGCAGTGGAGTTTGTGTAGTGTAGGGGTCATGTTTTAGTGTTTAGGGTAGTGCAGTGGTGTTTGGGTAGTGTAGGGGTCGTGCTGGGGGTAGTGTTTTAGGGTTTAGGGTAGTACAGTGGTATTTCTATAGTGCAGGGGGTCGTGCTTGGGGTAGTTTTTTAGGGTTTAGGGTAGTGGTGTTTGTGTAGTGTTCGGGTTCATGCTGGGGGTAGTGTTTTAGGGTTTAGGGTAGTGCAGTAGTGTTTGTGTAGTATAGGGGTTCGTTCTGCGGTAGTGTTTTAGGGTTTTGGGTAGTGCAGTGGTATTTTGGTAGTGTAGGGGGTCACACTGGGGGTAGTGTTTTAGGGTTTATGGTACTGCAGTGGTGTTTGTGTAGTGTAGGGGGTCGTGCTGGGGGTAGTGTTTTAGGGTTGAGGATAGTGCAGTGGTGTTTGTGTAGTGCAGGGGGTTGTGCTGGGGGTAGATGTAGGGTTTAGGGTAGTGCAGTGGTGTTAGGGTAGTGCAGGGGTTTGTGCTAGGGGTAATGTTTTAGGGTTTAGGGTAGGGCATTGGTGTTTGTGTAGTGCCGGGGGTTGTGCTGGGGGTACATGTAGGGTTTAGGGGAGTGCAGTGGTGTTTGTGTAAGGCAGGGGTTCATGCTAGGGGTAATGATTTAGGGTTCAGGGTAGTGCAGTGGTGTTTGGTTAGTGTAGGGGGTTGTGCTGGGGGTAGTGTTTTAGTGTTTAGTGCAGTGTTTTTTGTGTAGTGTAGGGGGTCATGTTTTAGGGTTTAGGGTAGTGCACTTGTGTTTGGGTAGTGCAAGGGGTCATGCTGGGTATAGTGTTTTAGGGTTTAGGGTAGTGCAGTGGTGTTTGGACAGTGTAGGGTGTACTGATGGGGGTAGTGTTTTAGGGTCAAGGGTAGTGCCGTTGTGTTTGTGTAGTGTAGGGATCATGCTGGGGGTAGTATTTAATGGTTTAGGGTAGTGCAGTGGTGTTGGGTAATGTAGGGGGTACTTCTGGTGGTAGTGTTTTAGGGTTTAGGGTAGTGCAGTGGTGTTTGTGTAGTATTGGGGGCAGTTCTGGGGGTAGTGTTTTAGGGTTGAGGGTAGTGCAGTGGTGGTTGGGTAGTGTAGGGGTAGTG
Organism: Triturus cristatus; assembly: GCF_964204655.1. Taxonomy (NCBI): domain Eukaryota; kingdom Metazoa; phylum Chordata; class Amphibia; order Caudata; family Salamandridae; genus Triturus; species Triturus cristatus. Next base: position 759,539,852 of record NC_140579.1, read on the forward strand.
CTGGTGGTAGTGTTTCAGGGTTTAGGGTAGTACAGTGGTGTTTGTGTGGCGTAGGGGGTCATGCTGGGGTAAGTGTTTTATGGTTTAGGGTAGTGGAGTGGTGTTTGGGTAGTGTACAGGGTCATGCGAGGGTAGTGTTTTAGGGTAGTGCAGAGGTGTTTGCGTTGTGTAGGGGGTCATGCTGGTGTAAGAGTTTTATGGTTTAGGGTTGTGCAGTGGTGTTTGGTTAGTGTAGGGGGTAATGCTACGGGTAGTTTTTTATGGTTTTGGGTAGTGCAGTGGTGTTTGTGTGGTATAGGGGCTTGTGCTGGGGGTAGATGTAGGGTTTAGATTAGTGCAGTGGTGTGTGTGTAGTGTAGTGGTTATGATAGGGGTAATGTTTTAGGGTTTAGGGTAGTGCAGCGGTGTTTGTGTACTGTAGGGGGTCATGCTGGGGGTAGTGTTTTAGGATTTAGGGTAGTACAGTGGTGTTTGGGTAGTGTAGGGGTAGAACTGGGGGTAGTGTTTTAGGGTTCAGGGTAGTGCAGTGATGTTTGGGTAGTGTAGTGGGTTGTGCTGGGGGTAGTGTTTAAGGGTTCAGGGTGGTGCAGTGGTGTTTGTGTAGTGTAAGGGGTAGTAGCTCAGGGTTTAGGGTACTACCGTGGTGGTTGTATACTGTAGTGGGTCGTGCTGGGGGTAGTGTTTTAGGGTTTAGGGTAGTGCAGTGGTGTTTGCGTAGTGGAGGGGGTAGTAGCTCAGGGTTTAGGGTACTGCCGTGGTGGTTGTATACTGTAGTGGGTCGTGCTGGGGGTAGTTTTTTATGGTTTAGGGTAGTGCATTGGAGTTTGTGTAGTGTAGGGGTCATGTTTTAGGGTTTAGGGTAGTGCAGTTGTTTTTGGGTAGTGTAGGGGGTTGTGCTGGTGGTAGTGTTTTAGGGTTTAGGGTAGTGCAGTGGTGTTTGTGTAGTGTAGGGGGTAGTAGCTCAGGGTTTAGGGTACTGCCGTGGTGGTTGTGTACTGTAGTGGGTCGTGCTGGGGGTAGTGTTTTATGGTTTAGGGTAGTGCATTGGAGTTTGTGTAGTGTAGGGGGTCATGTTTTAGGGTTTAGGGTACTACAGTGGTGTTTGTATAGTGCAGGGGTCGTGCTTGGGGTAATGTTTTAGGGTAGTGCAGTGGTGTTTGTGTAGTGTAGAGGTTCATGCTGGGGGTAGTAGTTTTAGGGTTTAAGGTAGTGCAGTAGTGTTTGTGTAGTATAGGGGTTCGTTCTGCGGTAGTGTTTTAGTGTTTTGGGTAGTGCAGTGGTATTTTGGTAGTGTAGGGAGTCGCGCTGGGGGTAGTGTTTTAGGGTTTATGGTAGTGCAGTGGTGTTTGTGTAGTATAGGGGCTCTTTCTTGGAGTAGTGTTTTAGGGTTTGGGGTAGTGCAGTGGTGTTTGTGTAGTGTAGGGGTGAAGCTGTGGGTAGTGTTTTAGGGTTTAGGGTAGTGCAGTGGTGTTTTTGTAGTGTAAGGGGTCGTGCTGAGGGTAGTTTTTTCGGGTTTAGCACTGTGTATTGCAGTGGTGTTTCGGTAGTGTATGGGGTCATGCTGGGGGTAGTGTTTTACGGTCTACGGCAGTGCAATGGTGTCTGTGTAGTGTAGGGGGTTATGCTGGGAGTAGTGTTGCAGGGCTTAGGGTAGTGCAGTGGTGTTTGGGTAGTGTAGGCGGTCATGCTGAGGGTAATGTTTTTGGTTTTAGCGTAGTGCAGTTGTGTTTGGGTAGTGTAGGGGGTATTGCTGCGGGTAGTGTTTTAGGGCTTAGGGAAGTGCCGTGGTGATTGTGTAGTGTAGGGGGTCATGCTGAGGGTAGTGTTTTAGGGTTTAGGGAAGTGCAGTGGTGTTTGGGTAGTATAGGGAGTACTGCTGTTGGTAGTGTTTTAAGGTTTAGGGTAGTGCAGTAGTGTTTGTTTAGTATTGGTGTAGTTCTGGGGGTAGTGTTTTAGAGTTTAGGGTAGTGCAGTGGTGTTTGTGTAGTGTAGGTGTCAGGCTGAGAGGTAGTGTTTTAGGGTTTCGGGTAGTGCAGTGGTGTTTGGGTAGTGCAGGGGGTCATCCTTGGGGTAGTGTTTTAGGGTTTAGGGTAGTGCAGTGGTGTTTGGGTAGTGTAGGGGGTCATGCTGGGGGTAGTGTTTTAGGGTTTAGGGTAGTGCAGTAGGGTAGTGCAGTTGTGTTTTTGTAGTGTAGGTGGTCATGATAGGGGTAGTGTTTTAGGGTTTAGGGTAGTGCAGTTGTGATTGGGTAGTGTAGGGGGTACTGCTGAGGATAGTGTTCGAGGGTTATGGGTAGTTCCGTGGTGTTTGTGTAGTAAAGGGGATCATGCTGGGGTAGTGTTTTAGGGTTTAGGGTAGTGCAGTGGTGTTTGGGATGTGTAGGGGGTACTGCTGGGGGTAGTGTTTTAGGGTTTAGGGTAGTGCAGTGGTGTTTGTGTAGTATTGGGGGTAGTTCTAGGGGTAGTGGTTTAGGGTAGTGCAGTGGTGTTTGGGTAGTGTAGGGGGTTGTGTTTTAGGGCTTAGGGTAGTGCAGTGGTGTTTGGGTAGTGTAGGAGGTTATGCTGGGGGTAGTCTTTTAGAGTTTAAGGTAGTGCAGTGGTGTTTGTGTAGTGTAGGGGTCGTGCTGGGGGTATTGTTTTAGGGTTTAGGGTAGTGCAGTGGTGTTTGTGTTCTGTAGGGGGTCGTGCTGGGGTAAGTGTTTTGGGGTTTAGGGTAGTGGAGTGGTGTTTGGGTAGTAAAGGGTTCATGCTAGGGTGGTGCTTTGGGGTTTATGGTAGTGCAGTGGTGTTTGTGTAGTGCAGGGGGTTGTGCTGGGGGTAGATGTAGGGTTGAGGGTAGTGCAGTGGTGTTTGTGTAATGTAGGGGTCGTGCTGGGGGTATTGTTTTAGGGTTTAGGGTAGTGCAGTGGTGTTTGTGTTTTGTAGGGGGTCGTGGTGGGGTAAATGTTTTAGGGTTTAGGGCAGTGGAGTGGTGTTTGGGTAGTTAAGGGGGTCATGCTGAGGTGGTGTTTTAGGATTTTGGGTAGTGCAGTGGTGTTTGTGTAGTGCAGGGGGTTGTGCTGGGGGTAGATGTAGGGTTTAGGATTGTGCAGTGGTGTTTGGGTAGTGTATGGGTCATGCTGGGGGTAGTGTTTTACAGTTTATGGCATTGCAATGGTGTCTGTGTAGTGTCGGGGGTTATGCTGGGGGTAGTGTTTCAGGGTTTAGGGTAGTGCAGTGGTGTTTGGGTAGTGTAGGCGGTCATGCTGAGGGTAATGTTTTTGGTTTTAGGGAAGTGCAGTGGTGTTTGGGTAGTGAAGGGAGTACTGCTGTTGGTAGTGTTTTAGGGTTTTTGGTAGTGCAGTAGTGTTTGTTTAGTATTGGTGTAGTTCTGGGGGTAGTGTTTTAGGGTTTCGGGTAGTGCAGTGGTGTTTGGGTAGTGCAGGGGGTCATCCTTGGGGTAGTGTTTTAGGGTTTAGGGTAGTGCAGTGGTGTTTGGGTAGTGTAGGGGGTCATGCTTGGGGTAGTGTTTTAGGGTTTAGGGTAGTGCAGTAGGGTAGTGCAGTTGTGTTTTTGTAGTAAAGGGGATCATGCTGGGGGTAGTGTTTTAGGGTTTAGGGTAGTGCAGTGGTGTTTGGGATGTGTAGGGGGTACTGCTGGGGGTAGTGTTTTAGGGTTTAGGGTAGTGCAGCTGTGTTTGTGTAGTATTGGGGGTAGTTCTAGGGGTAGTGGTTTAGGGTAGTGCAGTAGTGTTTGGGTAGTGTAGGGGGTTGTGTTTTAGGGCTTAGGGTAGTGCAGTGGTGTTTGGGTAGTGTAGGAGGTTATGCTGGGGGTAGTCTTTTAGAGTTTAAGGTAGTGCAGTGGTGTTTGTGTAGTGTAGGGGTCGTGCAGGGGGTATTGTTTTAGGGTTTAGGGTAGTGCAGTGGTGTTTGTGTTTTGTAGGGGGTCGTGCTGGGGTAAGTGTTTTGGGGTTTAGGGTAGTGAAATGGTGTTTGGGTAGTAAGGGGTTCATGCTAGGGTGGTGTTTTTGGGTTTATGGTAGTGCAGTGGTGTTTGTGTAGTGCAGGGGGTTGCGCAGGGGGTAGATGTAGGGTTTAGGGTAGTGCAGTGGTGTTTGTGTAATGTAGGGGTCGTGCTGGGGGTATTGTTTTAGGGTTTAGGGTAGTGCAGTGGTGTTTGTGTTTTGTAGGGGGTCGTGGTGGGGTAAATATTTTAGGGTTTAGGGTAGTGGAGTGGTGTTTGGGTAGTAACGGGGGTCATGCTGAGGTGGTGTTTTAGGATTTTGGGTAGTGCAGTGGGGTTTGTGTAGTGCAGGGGGTTGTGCTGGGGGTAGATGTAGGGTTTAGGATTGTGCAGTGGTGTTTGTGTAGTGTAGGGGGTCGTGTTTTAGGGTTTAGGATAGTGCAGTTTTGTATGTGTAGTGTAGGGGTCACGTTTTAGGGTTTAGGGTAGTGCAGTGGTGTTTGGGTAGTGCAGGGGGTCGTGCTGGGGGTAGTATTTAAGGGTTTAGGGTAGTGTAGTGGTGGTCGGGAAGTGTAGTGGGTCATTCTGGGGGTAGTGTTTTAGGGTTTAGTATACTGCACCTGTGTTTGGGTAGTGTAGGGGGTACTGCTGGGGGTAGTGTTTAGGCTTTAGGGTGTGCCGTGGTGTTTGTGTAGTGTTGGGGGTCATGCTGGGGGTAGTGTTTTAGGGTTTAGAGTTCTGCAGTGGTGTTGGGTAGTGTAGGGGGTACTTCTGGGGTAGTGTTTTAGGGATTAGGGTAGTGCAGTGGTGTTTGTGTTGTATTGGGGTAGTTCTGGGGGTAGTGTTTTAGGGTTTAGGGTAGTGCAGTGGTGTTTGGGTAGTGTAGGGGTACTCATGGTGGTAGTATTTTAGGGTTTAGGGTAGTGCAGTGGTGTTTGGGGAGTGTAGGGGGTCATGCTGGGGGTAGTGTTTTAGGGTTTAGGGTAGTGCAATGGTGTTTGTGTAGTGTAGGAGGTCGTGTTTTAGGGTTTAGGGTAGTGCAGTGGTGTTTGAGTAGCGTAGGGGCATGCTGGGGTAGTGTTTTCGGGTTTAGCACAGTGCATTGCAGTGGTGTTTGGGTAGTGTATGGGGTCATGCTGGGGGTAGTGTTTTACGGTTTGCTGCAGTGCAATGGTGTCTGTGTAGTGTAGGGGGTTATGCTGGGAGTAGTGTTTCAGGGTTTAGGGTAATGCAGTGGTGTTTGGGTAGTGTGGGCGGTCATGCTGAGGGTAATGTTTTTGGTTTTAGGGTAGTGCAGTTGTGTTTGGGTAGTGTAGGGGGTACTGCTGGGGGTAGTAATTTAGGGTTTAGGGTAGTGCCGTGGTGATTGTGTAGTGTAGGGGGTCATGCTGGGGGTAGTGTTTTAGGGTTTAGGGTAGTGCAGTGGTGTTTGTGTAGTATTGGGGGTAGTTCTGGGGGTAGTGTTTTAGGCTTGAGGGTAGTGCAGTGGTGTTTGGGTATTGTAGGGGGTCATGCTGGGGGTAGTGTTTTAGGGTTTAGGGTAGTGCAGTGGTGTTTGGGTAGTGTAGGGAGTACTGCTCTTGGTAGTGTTTTAGGGTTTAGGGTAGTGCAGTAGGGTAGTGCAGTGGTGTTTTTGTAGTGTAGGGGTTAATGCTAGGGGTAGTGTTTTAGGGTTTAGGGTAGTGCAGTTGTGTTTGGGTAGTGTAGGGGTACTGCTGGGGATAGTGTTCTTGGGAATTAGGGTAGTTTCGTGGTGTTTGTGTAGTGTAGGGGGTCATGCCAGGGGTAGTGTTTTAGGGTTTAGGGTAGTGCAGTGGTGTTTGGGTTGTGTAGGGGGTACTGCTGGGTGTAGTGTTTTAGGGTTTAGGGTAGTGCAGTGGTGTTTGTGTAGTATTGGGGGTCGTTCTGGGGGTAGTGTTTTAGGGTAGTGCATTGGTGTTTGTGTAGTATTGGGGGTAGTTCTGGGGGTAGTGTTTTAGGGTAGTGCAGTGGTGTTTGGGTAGTGTAGGGGGTTGTGTTTTAGGGTTTAGGGTAGTGCAGTGGTGTTTAGGTAGTGTAGGAGGTTATGCAGGGGTAGTCTTTTAGATTTTAAGGTAGTGCAGTGGTGTTTGTGTAGTGTAGGGGTCGTACTGGGGGTATTGTTTTAGGGTTTAGGGTAGTGGAGTGGTGTTTGGGTAGTAAAGGGGTTCATGCTGGGGTGGTGTTTTAGGGTTTAGGGTAGTGCAGTGGTGTTTGTGTAGTGCAGGTGGTTGATTTAGGGTTTAGGGTAGTGCAGTGGTGCTTGTGTAGTGTAGGGGTCGTGCTGGGGGTATTGTTTTAGGATTTAGGGTAGTGCAGTGGTGTTTGTGTTTTGTAGGGGGTCGTGCTGGGGTAAGTGTTTTAGGGTTTAGGATAGTGGAGTGGTGTTTGGGTAGTAAAGGGGGTCATGCTGGGGTGGTCTTTTAGGGTTTAGGGTAGTGCAGTGGTGTTTGTGTAGTGTAGGTGGTTGTGCTGGGGGTAGATGTAGGGTTTAGGGTAGAGCAGTGGTGTTTGTGTAGTGTAGGGGTGGTGCTGGGGGTATTGTTTTAGGATTTAGGGTTGTGCAGTGGTGTATGTGTAGTGTAGTGGGATGTGCTGGGGTAGTGTTTTAGTGTTTAGGGTAGTGCAGTTTTGTATGTGTAGTGTAGGGGGTCATGTTTTAGGGTTTAGGGTAGTGCAGTTGTGTTTGGGTAGTGCAGGGAGTCGTGCTGGGGGTAGTATTTTAGGGGATAGGGTAGTGCAGTGGTGTTTGGGAAGTGTTGTGGGTCATGCTGGGGGCAGTGTTTTAGGGTTTAGGGTAGTGCAGTATGGTAGTGCAGTGGTGTTTGTGTAGTGTAGGGGGTCATGCTGGGGGTAGTGTTTAGGGTTTAGTATACTGCAGCTGTGTTTGGGTAGTGTAGGAGGTACTGCTGGGGGTAGTGTTTAGGGTTTAGGGTGTGCTGTGGTGTTTGTGTAGTGTAGGGGGTCATGCTGGAGTAGATTTTTAGGGTTTAGGGTTGGGCAGTGTTGTTGGGTTGTGTTGGGGGTACTGCTGGGGTAGTGTTTTAGGGTTTAGGGTAGTTCAGTGGTGTTTGTGTAGTATTGGGGGTAGTTCTGGGGGTAGTGTTTTAGGGTTGAGGTTAGTGCAGTGGTGTTTGGGTAGTTTAGGGGTACTGATGGTGGTAGTATTTTAGGGTTTAGGCTAGTGCAGTGGTGTTTGGGGATTGTAGGGGATCATGCTGGGGGTAGTGTTTTAGGGTGTAGGTAGTGCAGTGGTGTTTGCGTAGTGTAGGGGGTTGTGTTGGGGGTATAGTTTTAGGGTTTAGGGTAGTGCAGTGGTGTTTGGGTAGTGTAGGGGGTCGTGCTGGTGGTAGATTTAGGGTTTAGGGTAGTGCAATGGTGTTTGTGTAGTGTAGTGAAGAACCAGAACCTTTTGGGCCTTGCGGCGCAGGGTACGCCTTAATCTCCGGGATTCACCTGCCCAGCTACACAGAGACACGGGACACTCTGTCGGCGTTAGAAGATCAGATTTATTAGCTGCAGCTAGTACAGTTATCCCAGAAGTACACAAGGTAGGTTCTCAGAAGACTGCCACTTCACTCTGTGGCGCACAATCTTATATACCATATAGGTAACATATACATTAACCAAATACACTCCCAGAACATACAAGAAAGAGCCAATAAGGAAAGTTGGCAAACATGACAGAACCAATAGGAGAGATTGGAAAACAAAAGTGTCAGATGACTCGAAGAAACCTCTCATCCAACTATGTTTGTCACCCCTCCCTCAAACTAATTCATTAACGGATTCGTAACTAACTTGCAGGTGGCGAGATACGTTTGTGTGTGTTGGAGGACAGTTGTGAAACGAGAGAATGCTAGCAGAAGACAGTGAAGGCCAGACGATAAGATAAAGTCAGAAAAGACTAGTGTGAACCAACAGATAGTTGAGACGGGGATTAGAAAACCAGACGGAGATTAGTGTACTCGGCCAGTCCTAACACCAGCTTTGCAAATAGAGGCAGAAAGGCTGTTTTTAACACGAAGCTGCAGAAAAAGCAGAATAGACTTTGTTCGCCGTGCTGCCTGAGTGATGGCAACATAAAATGGCGGTGGAGCACAAAATGGCGGGTCGATTCGATCGCGATCAGAAATCAAAGTTCCTCAGACCCTCCTTTTGCCAGTACTCAGGCAAGATAGACTCATGCTAATCTGAGTCAATGTCGATAGTCATGAGGTCATCGAGCTGTTGCTGTAACATCATTCTTATGTTTTCTGTTACTTGTGGTTTGGGTTTTGGGATGCACATAGTAGCACAGAGGTCACAGATGGCGGGACCGCAGTGCATACAAAGGCAACAAGAGAAAATAATGGTCAAAATTATTCCAAGAAATGTCAACGCTTTCCAACCCCATTTGGACAGTAGTCCCCAAAACCACTCCGTAAAGGACCAATCTCCTTCGTCCTGGTGAATCGACTCAGAGATTATATGCAACTCGGAGAGAATTTCAAGAGTTCTTTGTTCTAGGTCTTAGATTGTAGTGTTCTTTTCCAGATGTGGTCTGATCTTGGAACAATGTTCGTGGATTAGTCGTATCTAAGCGACGATGTGATAGTATTGCTTCCTGCAGAATATCGTTGTCCTCTTTCTCAGACAGTGTCCCATTCAGGTGTGCATCACTAAAGGGCACGAATCGTGGAACCTTCTCACTCTCGGAGTCACCAACACCTCTACGAACCCACTGATCGAAAGGTAGAGGCAAAGGCACTTTCTTACAATGCACACCATGAATCCAATTTTTCTTTCTTTCGACTTTGACTGCTGTTCTCGTGGTTAGCAAAACCATTCGGGGCTCTCTCCACCTGGGTTCCAAATTTCTCGTCCTTTGGAAATTCTTTGTACAGACCCAGTCACTTGGTCGGATGAAATGACCTGGGTCTGTGGAGGCCTCTGGCAGAGCACTCTGAACCTGTTGATGGAGAACACGCAATTTAGTCGTAAGGTTATGCAGGTAGTCAATCAACATTGGATATGGCAAGTCTGAGTATTTCTTAGGGCGAGGGACTCCCCATACATTAGCCGGGCGTCCAAAAACCACTTCGTAAGGGTTAGGTCCCAAACGAGAGTGTACTGCAGTTCTGGTGGACAGTAGAGCCAATGGTAAAGCATCGGGCCAATTGAGTCCTGTACTAGCCTGAACCTTTGCTAGTTTTAATTTTAAGTTCCGTTGTAGCATTCTACTAAACCCGCTGACTGTGGATGATTTAACGCATGGAACTTTTGCTTGATACCAAGACCTGCGCAAACTTTTTGCATGACTTGGCCAACAAATTCGCTCCCATTGTCACTCCAGACAATGCGCGGCAAACCAATCCTGGGGAAGAACTCTTTTAATAGAACTTTAGCTGTTGATAAGGCTGTGTTGTCTTTTAAAGGGTATGCTGCTATCCATCTCGAAAAGGCGCATACTATCACCAGAACGTATTTGAGGTTATTACATCGCTCCATATGAATATAATCGATTTGCAATACCTCAAATGGATATGTTGGAGGAGCAAAGCGACCCGCTGGAGTTGGGGTTCCCTTTCCCGGATTGTACATTAAACAAATAATACAATGTTTCACTACATTGCCTGCGCATTTTGGGATTTGTTCGTTTTGCCACACTGGAGCCAGAAGCTTGCATATAACTTTTGCACTTAAGTGGGCTGGACCATGGCCCATAGTAACTACTGGGAGTACATAGGCATCTGGTAACAGCCAACGTTGGTGTTCAGATAATTCCACCCAACGACCCATCTCATCCAACATTCCTGTACTTTCTCTCCACTTGCTCAACTCTTTCTCTGAAGCCTCTTTCTGAATCGCTTTTACGCTTTCCACTGTATCCTCATACATTCCTCTCTCTCTAACCCAATTCGCAGGACCCGCCACATACTTTCAACTTGTTGCATCTCTCACTCTTTTTCGCTATTTCGTCTGCAAATGCATTTCTTCGGCCAACATCATCTGTAATCTTTTTGTGTGCACTACACTTCACAATCGCTATTTGGGTGGGTAAGAAAAGTGACTCAAGGAGATCAGTCACTAACTGGCCATGTTGTATTTTGGTGCCATGTGAAGTGAGGAAACCCCTTTCCTTCCAAAGACGCCCAATATTAAACGCTACACCAAAGGCATATTGGCTGTCGGTGTACACGTTTACTCTTTTTCCTTTTGACAGTACACATGCTCTCGTTAATGCTATCAATTCTGCTGCTTGAGCCGAATTGTGTCTAATACGTGCTGTTTCCACAACTATATGCAAGGTAGTTACAGCATAGGCTGAAACTGTATCTCCATTTGACATTTTAAAACAAGAACCGTCTACCCATAGAGTTCCATCCGGATTCTCTAACGGTGTGTCTTTCAAATCAATTCTTCCTTTTGTCTCTTCCTCAGTACGGAAGAAACAATCATGTTGCTCCTCAACACTTTTCTCATCTGGAAGGGGCAACAGAGTAGCCGGATTTAGGGTATTACATCGTTTGATGTGTACGTGACTAGCCAAAAGCGTCAGCTCGTATCCAGTTAGACGGGCACTCGTAAGATGCTGCATTTTCGTTCCGTTTAGGAAGGTATCCACTGCATGTGGTACCATGACAATGAGAGTGTTATCCAACACCACTCCAGCAGACTGTCGAATAGAAATTGCTGCTGCTGCTGCCGCTTTGAGACAACTGGGCAATGCCTTAGCTACAGGATCTAACGTAGCCTAAAAATAGGCACATGGCCGCTGTTTGTCTCCGAATTGCTGTGTTAAAACTGACAACGCACAACCTTCTCTTTCGTGAACATAGAGCGTAAAAGGCTTACTGTAATCAGGAGTACCCAATACAGGAGCAGAACACAGTGCAGTACGTAAGTCAGTAAAACTCTTTTGGCACTCATCATTCCATGGAAGGGGCTGAGGCGTATCTTTTAAAGTGAGTGCCAACAAAGGTGTAGCTATTAGAGAGAAGTTAGGGATCCACTGTCTACAATAAGAGGTGATACCCAGAAAGGCACGTACCTCCCTTTGTGTAGATGGCACAGACATTTGCGTAATCGCCTGAATTCGTTCTGGTGTCAATCGCCGTCCCTCCTTTGATAGAAGATGACCCAAATAGGTAACCTCTCGACAGACATATTGTAATTTGGAAGGTGAAACCTTATGATTCAGATTAAACAAATGGCGTAACAATGCAACAGTGACATTTTTGCAAATATCTTCTGAATCAGCAGCGACCAACAGGTCATCCATGTACTGGATAAGAGCTGCACCAGACGGCAAATGAAAAGTATCAAGATGACATTTTAAAGCTTGGCTGTAAATGGAGGGACTTTCACAATAGCCTTGAGGTGCGCGCTTAAACCGGAAGCTTCGGCCTCCAAGAGAGAAGCCAAAAATGTCTCTACTCTCTTCTGCAATGGGAATACTAAAGAAGGCATTCTTTAGAACAATGACAGAGAACCAAGTCGCTGTGGAAGGTATCATTGTCAACAAAGCAGTGATATCTGGAACAACAGGAAATTGTGGTACAACAATTTTGTTTACCTCCCGCAGATCAATTACGAAACGATATACAGGAGGCTGAGAAGGATCAGTGCGTTTAAGAACAGGAAGAATAGGACTATTGCATGTGTTACCTCTTGTTTCTCCAACCACACCCTTCTGAATCAAATCATGAATGATTTCCAAAAGCGCTTTTTCACCTTCAGTAGAAATTCTATACTGCGGGATGCGCGGTAATTCAACATTGGGCTTAAGAGTGACAACATAAGGTGGAATCTCAAGACAACCCACATCGTTCGGACCCGTGGCCCAAAGCGCTGCTGGAAGAGAAAGCAATTCAGGTGGAAACTGATCTTTGGACAAATACATTGGAGAGATCAGTTTCTGTCCTAAAGTAAGATGTACACCAGAAGGAGAACAATATATCGTAGCATGCATTCTTTTCCTCTCTACAATAGGCACATTGATTAGGTCCTAACAAAGGTTGCGGAATGTTGGTTTTTGATACAACCTCTGAAACTGCGGAGGCTGTTGAAATTGAGGCTGAGCATAACGTGGAGGATAGGCTTGTTGCAAGAGAACCTTCGTTTTTAATTCTTTCGTCTTTGTCTCTTGCTTTTCTTTTTCTTCTTTATCTCTATTTTCATAATATTGTGCAGTAGCCAATATCTGGGCAGAAGAAGAAACAGCCCATGAACTTTCAGAATCTTTCAATTTGTGTGACAACTCGGGAAGCAAATTAAATACAAATTTGTCCACAAATAATCGCTGTCCACCCTCGGTAGCCATATCTTGACCACTGTGATCAATAAATGTCTCTTCGAAACGAGTGAAGAAATCAGAGACACTTTCACCTTTCTTTTGTTTGCATGCTGCTAATTTATCCCAGTTTACTCTCAATGCGGGCATCATAGTTTTCAATGTAATAATCCTACCAGGGAGTTCCGAAATCAAAGCGTCAGGCCTTGCACCACCCACTTGGTCTCTATCTGAGGCAGTTATAACATCCCAGGTAGCACCTAATTCCTGCGCGTGATCCTCTTTACGAATCTTAGCCCATATTGTCTGTGGGACTACATTTCCCATCAACATATCGATATCAGCTAGGTTCATGATGCAAGCATCAACTGTCTGTGATAATTCTTTGGAATAACCTGCAGGGTTCTTACGAGGATCCGGTAGAGTCTGTTTAAGAGCCAAAACTTCAGATCGTTTCCATGGAACATGTATCCATATACGTTGAAAATGAGCAGGAATAAGAGGATTAGCACCTACTGCTGCAACCTCTTCCTTCCATACTGGAGGAACCTCTCTCATGGGATAATTTTTCAGTGTTAGCTTAACCGACGGATCAGAATCAAGGAAAGCCAGAGAGAACAATAAGGATCTATAAGAAATAAGTGTCCTTACAGCTTTTTCAACCTTAGAACCCACAACAAGTCCTTTATCAAAATCAGTCTGAATATCTAACAGATCTTGTGGAATCGGACTCGAATTTACATCTTCCCATTCTTTAATGAGAGTATCGCACATTGCATTAAAAACATATCTTTGTGTAGGCGCATTCCATTGCGAGAAGGTAGACATAATATCAAGCACACTGTATTGGGGACCCTTTTTGATCCATTTACGTGCAAGAGAGTCCAACCTTTCTCGTTCTTCAAAATCTGGGAACTGACTACGAGACTGTCTTCGAGCAAAAGCCAGAGACCTATTTAAAGCTTCAAAGAAAGGAGATAAAATACCAGTGACAGAGTCTGTGAGACGCTTACGCACAGACGGAGAATTAGACATAAAAATTGGAGACAAAGTATTAGGAGAACTAACAGGAGGAGAACCGATAATTACAGGAGGAGCAGAAGGCAAAGGAGATCTTAGATCAGGAGATGAGGGCAAAGAAGTTGAAGTTAATGGTAAAACCGGCAGAGGCGGTAATACTGGAGGAGGCAAATGCGGAAGAGCCGGAACAGGCGGAGGTACCGCTGGCGGCTGAACAGGCTGTAATATTTGGGGTTCATTGACATTTTGTGCATAAGGCGGAGGTAACCTCAACAAATGGGACATTAGGGGATCTTCTTCTATATCTTTCTTATTAACGGAAGGGGAAACAGGCAACACCGGATAGCATTTATCTATCGCCATGCGATGCTGTCTCTCTGAAATTTCAGTCGCATTATCAATTTCATCATCTTTGAATTGTTGGGCAGCCTGTATAATTGTCATACCCTGTGCTTTCCTAACTCGTTTTGCTTGCTTAATTTCTTTCTGTTTGGCTTCTCTACGCCAAAGGCAGAAAGAGTCAAACATTGCCGGTCGGGCTTTTCTTTTAAATAGAACTGCTTCTAAATTATCTAGCACATCGGGATCAAAACTACCATTTTCTGGCCATTTTAGAACACCATCTTTCTTCGTGTATCGGGTCCATGCCTCGCTAAAGGCGATGGGGCCAATACCATGTTTTGAATAGAGCTCATATGTGGGAGTTCCAACCGAAGGAATCGGATAAGAGTCCTCAAGTCGGGAATCCCTATTACAACCAAAGCAACACAATTCTCCAAACTTAGTCAGACCAGGCATCTCGTGATATCACCGGACTGTTCACAAACTTCAAGGGGGTAAAAACTCAGTTTACGCAGCACAAATGCACTTATCCTCGGCTTCGGCTATTGCAATAGTCGAATCTAAGGGCCACAAATACTTAGAAAACAAAGAACAAAAATTGTGGGCGCGACCCACGAAGATACTTAACTAAGGACGTCTTCTTACACCAACGGAGGCCCGTCTATCGTCTCGCCTTACCATACATCACCAAAGAAAGGGCCAAGGCAGGGCGGCAGTCAGGGCAGCGGTCGTCAGTAGCCGTCAGGAAGGAGTAACCGCGCTGCAAAAGACCTTCGGACCACTTTCGACATACAGGGGTCGCTTAATGTGGCTCGCGAACCCTCCGGAAATTTCTTGCGGGGTTCCTCACGACCTTCGGGCAGAACCGCTACCACTGAAGCTGCCCCACATTGGGTGCCAGTTGAAGAACTAGAACCTTTTGGGCCTGGTGGCGCAGGGTATGCATTAATCTCCGGGATTCACCTGCCCAGCTACACAGAGACACGGGACACTCTGTCGGCGTTAGGAGATCAGATTTATTAGCTGCAGCTAGTACAGTTATCCCAGAAGTACACAAGGTAGGTTCTCAGGAGACTGCCACTTCACTCTGTGGCGCACAATCTTATATACCATATAGGTAACATATACATTAACCAAATACACTCCCAGAACATACAAGAAAGAGCCAATAAGGAAAGTTGGAAAACATGACAGAACCAATAGGAGAGATTGGAAAACAAAAGTGTCAGATGACTCGAAGAAACCTCTCCTCCAACTATGTTTGTCACCCCTCCCTCAAACTAATTCATTAACGGATTCGTAACTAACTTGCAGGTGGCGAGATACGTTTTTGTGTGTTGGAGGGCAGTTGTGAAACGAGAGAATGCTAGCAGAAAACAGTGAAGGCCAGACGATAAGATAAAGTCAGAAAAGAATAGTGTGAACCAACAGATAGTTGAGACGGGGATTAGAAAACCAGACGGAGATTAGTGTACTCGGCCAGTCCTAACACCAGCTTTGCAAATAGAGACAGAAAGGCTGTTTTTAACACGAAGCTGCAGAAAAAGCAGAATAGACTTTGTTCGCCGTACTGCCTGAATGATGGCAACATAAAATGGCGGTGGAGCACAAAATGGTGGGTCGATTCGATCGCGATCAGAAATCGAAGTTCCTCAGTAGGAGAACGTGTTTTAGGGTTTAGGCTGGAGCAGTGGTGTTTGGGTACTGTAGGGGGTTATGCTGGGGTAGTGTTTTAGTGTTTAGGGTAGTGCAGTGTTATTTGTGTAGTGTTATTTGTGTAGTGTAGGTGGTCATGCTTTAGGGTGTAGGGTAGTGCAGTGGTGTTTGGGTAATGCCTGGGTCGTGCAGGGGGTAGTGTTTTAGTGTTTAGGGTAGTGCAGTTTTGTTTGTTTAGTGTAGGGGGTCATGTTTTAGGCTTTAGGGTAGTGCAGTGATGTTTGGGTAGTGCAGGAGGTCGTGCTGGCGGTAGTGTTTTAGGGTTTAGTGTAGTGTAGTGGTTTTTGAGTAGTTTAGGGGGTCATGCTGGGGGTAGCGTTTTAGGGTTTAGGGTAGTGCAGTAGGGTAGTGCAGTGGTGTTTGTGTAGTTTAGGGGCTCATGCTGGGGGTAGTGTTTTAGGGTTTAGTATAGTGCAGTTGTGTTTGGGTAGTGTTTGGGTAGTGTAGGGGTACTGCTGGGGGTAGTGTTTAGGGTTTAGGGCTGTGCCATGGTGTTTGTGTAGTGTAGGGGATCATACTGGGGGTAGTGTTTTAGGGTTTAGGGTTGTGCAGTGGT
Source organism: Triturus cristatus (assembly GCF_964204655.1). Classification (NCBI taxonomy): domain Eukaryota; kingdom Metazoa; phylum Chordata; class Amphibia; order Caudata; family Salamandridae; genus Triturus; species Triturus cristatus. The sequence continues at coordinate 759,555,720 of NC_140579.1, forward strand.
GTTGGGTAGTGTAGGGGGTACTGCTGGGGGTAGTGTTTTAGGGTTTAGGGTAGTGCAGTGGTGGGGGTAGTTCTGGTGGTAGTGTTTTAGGGGTTTGGGTAGTGCAGTGGTGTTAGTGTGGTGTAGGGGGTCGTGCTGGGGTAAGTGTTTTGGGGTTTAGGGTTGTTCAGTGGTGATAGTGTAGTGTAGGGGTCGTGCTGTGGTAGTATTTTAGGGTTTAGGGTAGTGCAGTGGTACTTGGGTATTGTAGGGAGTACTGCTGTTGGTAGTGTTTTAGGGTTTAGGATAGTGCAGTGGTGTTTGTGTAGTATTGGGGGTAGTTCTGTGTAGAGAGTACTGCTGTTGGTAGTGTTTTAGGGTTTCGGGTAGTGCAGTGGTGTTTGGGTACTGTAGGGGGTCATGCTGGGGGTAGTGTTTTAGGGTTTAGGTAGTGCAGTGGTGTTTGTGTAGTGTAGGGGGTTGTGTTGGGGGTATGGTCTTAGGGTTTAGGGTAGGGCAGTGGTGTTTGGGGAGTGTAGGGGGTCATGCTGGGGGAGTGTTTTAGGGTTTAGGGTAGTGCAGTGGTGTTAGTGTGGTGTAGGGGGTCGTGCTGGGGTAAGCGTTTTAGGGTTTAGGGTAGTGCAGTGGTGTTTTGGTAGTGTAGAAGGTTATGCGGGGGTAGTCCTTTAGAGTTTAAGGTAGTGCAGTGGTATTTGTGTAGTGTAGGGGTCGTACTAGGGGTATTGTTTTAGGGTTTAGGGCAGTGCAGTGGTGTTTGTGTTTTGTAGGGGTTGTGCTGGGGTAAGTGTTTTGGGGTTTAGGGTAGTGGAGTGGTGTTTGGGTAGTAAAGGGGGTCATGCTAGGGTGGTGTTTGAGGGTTTATGGCAGTGAAGTGGTGTTTGTGTAGTGCAGGGGGTTGTGCTGGGGGTAGATGTAGGGTTTAGGGTAGTGCAGTGGTGTTTGTGTAGTGTAGGCAGTCGTGTTTTAGGGTTTAGGGTAGTGCAGTGGTGTTTGTGTAGTGTAGTAGGTTGTGTTTTAGGTTTTAGGGTAGTGCAGTGGTGTTTGGGTAGTGTAGGGGGTTGTGCTGGGGTAGTGTTTTAGTGTTTAGGGTAGTGCAGTTTTGTATGTGTAGTGTAGGGGATCATGTTTTAGGGTTTAGGGTAGTGCAGTGGTGTTTGGGTAGTGCAGGGGGTCGTGCTGGGGGTAGTATTTTAGGGTTTAGGGTAGTGCAGTGGTGGTTGGGAAGTATAGTGGGTCATGCTTGGGGTAGTGTTTTAGGGTTTAGGGTAGTGCAGTATTGTAGTGCAGTCGTGTTTGTGTAGTGTAGTGGGTCATGCTGGGGGTAGTGTTTTAGGGTTTAGTATACTGCAGCTGTGTTTGGGTAGTGTAGGGGGTACTGCTGGGGGTAGTGTTTAGGGTTTAGGGTGTGCCATGGTGTTTGTGTAGTGTAGGGGGTCATGCTGGGGGTAGTGTTTTAGGGTTTATTGTTGTGCAGTGGTGTTGGGTACTGTTTTGGGTACTGCTGGGGTAGTGTTTTAGGGTTTAGTGTAGTGCAGTGGTGTTTGTGTAGTATTGGGGTAGTTCTGGGGGTAGTGTTTTAGGGTTTAGGGTAGTGCAGTGGTGTATGGGGAGTGTAGGGAGTCATGCTGGGTGTAGTGTTTTAGGGTGTAGGTAGTGCAGTGGTGTTTGCGTAGTGTAGGGGGTTGTGTTGGGGGTAGGGTTTTAGGGTTTAAGGTAGTGCAGTGGTGTTTGGGTAGTGCAGGGGGTGGTGCTGGGGGTAGATTTAGGGTTTAGGGTAGTGCAATGGTGTTTGTGTAGTGTAGGAGATCGTGTTTTAGGGTTTCGGGTAGTGCAGTGGTGTTTGTGTAGTGTAGGGGGTCAAGCTGTGGGTAGTGTTTTAGGGTTTAGAGTAGAGCAGTGGTGTTTGAGTAGCGTAGGGGGTCGTGCTGGAGTAGTGTTTTCGGGTTTAGCACAGTGCATTGCAGTGGTGTTTGGGTAGTGTATGGGGTCATGCTGGGGGTAGTGTTTTATGGTTTACGGCAGTGCAATGGTGTCTGTGTAGTGTAGGTTTTTTTGCTGGGGGTAGTGTTTCAGGGTTTAGGGTAGTGCAGTGGTGTTTGGGAAGTGTAGGCGGTCATGTTGAGGGTAATGTTTTTGGTTTTAGGGTAGTGCAGTTGTGTTTGGGTAGTGCATGGGGTACGGCTGGGGGTAGTGTTTTAGGGTTTAGGGTAGTGACGTGGTGATTGTGTAGTGTAGGGGGTCATGCTGGGGGTAGTGTTTTAGGGTTTAAGATAGTGCAGTTGTGTTTGGGCAGTGTAGGGGGTACTGCTGGAGGTAGTGTTTTAGGGTCAAGGGTAGTGCCGTGGTGTTTGTGTAGTGTAGGGGGTCATGGTGGGGGTAGTAATTTAGGGTTTAGGGTAGTGCAGTGGTGTTGGGTAGTATATGCGGTACTTCTGGTGGTAGTGTTTTAGGGTTTAGGGTAGTGCAGTGGTGTTTGTGTAATATTGGGGGTAGTTCTGGGGGTAGTGTTTTAGGGTTGAGGGTAGTGCAGTGGTGTTTGGGTAGTGTAGGGTAGTGCTGGTGGTAGTGTTTTAGGGTTTAGGGTATGTGCAGTGGTGTTTGGGTACTGTAGAGGGTTGTGCTATGGGTAGTGTTTTACAGTATAGGGTAGTGCAGTGGTGTTTGTGTAGTGTAGGGGTCAGGCTGGGGATAGTGTTTTAGGGTTTCGGGTAGTGCAGTGGTGTTTGGGTAGTGTATGGGGTACTGCTGGGGATAGTGTTTTAGGGTTAAGGGTCGTGCAGTGGTGTTTTTGTAGTATTGGGGGTAGTTCTGGGGGTAGTGTTTTAGGGTTTAGGGTAGTGCAGTGGTGTTTGGGTACTATAGGGGGAGTGTTGGGGGTAGTGTTTTAGGGTTTAGGGTAGTGCAGTGGTGTTTGGGTAGTGTAGCGGGTTGTGTTGGGGGTAGTGTTTTAGAGTTTAGGGTAGTGCAGTGGTGTTTGTGTAGTGTAGGGGTCGTGCTGGGGTAAGTGTTTTAGGGATTAGGGTAGTGGAGTGGTGTTTGGGTAGTAAAGGGGGTCGAGCTGGGGTAGTGTTTTAGGGTTTAGGGTAGTGCAGTTGTATTTGTGTAGTACAGAGTGTTGTGCTGGGGTAGATGTAGGGATTCGGGTTGTGCAGTGGTGTTTGGGTAGTGCAGGGGTCGTGCTAGGGGAAATGTTTTAGGGTTTAGTGTAGTGCAGTGGGGTTTGGGTAGTGCTGGGGGTAGTGTTTTAGGGTTTAGGGTAGTGCAGTGGTGTTTGTTTAGTGTAGTGGGTCATTCTGGGGGTAGTGTTTTAGGGTTTAGGGTAGTACAGTGGTGTTTGTGTAGTATTTTGGGTAGTTCTGGGGGTTGTGCTTTAGGGTGTTATGGTTTGTGCAGTGGTGTTTGGGTAGTGTAGGGGTCGTGCTGGTGTTAGTGTTTTAGGGTTATGTGTAGTGCAGTGGTGTTTGTGTAGTCTAGGGGGCCAGGCTGGGGGTAGTGTTTTAGGGTTTCGGGTAGTGCTGTGGTGTTTGGGTAGTGCAGGGGGTCATCCTTTGGGTAGTGTTTTAGGGTTTAGGGCAGTGCAGTGCAGTGGTGTTTGGGTAGTGTAGGGGGTCATGCTCGGGGTTGTGTTTTAGGGTTAAGGGAAGTGCAGTAGGGTAGTGCAGTGGTGTTTATCTAGTGTAGGGGGTTATGCTGGGGGTAGTGTTTTAGGGTTTAGGGTAGTGCAGTTGTGTTTGGGTAGTGTAGGGCGTACTGCTGGGGATAGTGTTTTAGGGTTTAGGGTAGTGTCATGGTGATTGTGTAGTATAGGGGGTCATGCTGGGGGTAGTGTTTTAGGGTTGAGGGTAGTGCAGTGGTGTTTGTGTAGTGTAGGGGGTCTTGTTGGGGGTAGTGTTTTAGGGTTTGGGGTATTGCAGTGGTGTTTGTGTAGTGTAGGGGGTCATGCTGGTGATAGTGATTTAGGGTTTAGGGTTGTGCAGTTGTGTTTCGGTAGTGTAGTGGGTACAGGTGGGGGTAGTGTTTTAGGGTTTCGGGTAGTGCAGTGGTGTTTGGGTAGTGTATGGAGTACTGCTGGGGATAGTGTTTTAGGGTTAAGGGTAGTGCAGTGGTGTTTTTTTAGTATTGGGTGTAGTTCTGGGGGTAGTGTTTTAGGGTTTAGGGTAGTGCAGTGGTGTTTGGGTACTGTAGGGGTAGTGTTGGGGGTAGTGTTTTAGGGTTTAGGGCAGTGCAGTGGTGTTTGGGTAGTGTAGCGGGTTGTGTTGGGGGTAGTGTTTTAGAGTTTAGTGTAGTGCAGTGGTGTTTGTGTAGTGTAGGGATCGTGCTGGCGTAAGATTTTAGGGATTAGGGTAGTGGAGTGGTGTTTGGGTAGTAAAGGGGGTCGAGCTGGGGTAGTGTTTTAGGGTTTAGGGTAGTGCAGTGGTATTTGTGTAGTACAGAGTGTTGTGCTGGGGGTAGATGTAGGGTTTCGGGTTGTGCAGTGGTGTTTGGGTAGTGCAGGGGTCGTGCTAGGGGTAATGTTTTAGGGTTTAGTGTAGTGCAGTGGGGTTTGGGTAGTGCTGGGGGTAGTGTTTTAGGGTTTAGGGTAGTGCAGTGGTGTTTGTTTAGTGTAGTGGGTCATGCTGGGGGTAGTGTTTTAGGGTTTAGGGTAGTACAGTGGTGTTTGTGTAGTATTTTGGGTAGTTCTGGGGGTTGTGCTTTAGGGTGTTATGGTTTGTGCAGTGGTGTTTGGGTAGTGTAGGGGTCGTGCTGGTGTTAGTGTTTTAGGGTTATGTGTAGTGCAGTGGTGTTTGTGTAGTCTAGGGGGCCAGGCTGGGGGTAGTGTTTTAGGGTTTCGGGTAGTGCTGTGGTGTTTGGGTAGTGCAGGGGGTCATCCTTTGGGTAGTGTTTTAGGGTTTAGGGCAGTGCAGTGCAGTGGTGTTTGGGTAGTGTAGGGGGTCATGCTGGGGGTTGTGTTTTAGGGTTAAGGGAAGTGCAGTAGGGTAGTGCAGTGCTGTTTATCTAGTGTAGGGGGTTATGCTGGGGGTAGTGTTTTAGGGTTTAGGGTAGTGCAGTTGTGTTTGGGTAGTGTAGGGTGTACTGCTGGGGATAGTGTTTTAGGGTTTAGGGTAGTGTCATGGTGATTGTGTAGTATAGGGGGTCATGCTGGGGGTAGTGTTTTAGGGTTGAGGGTAGTGCAGTGGTGTTTGTGTAGTGTAGGGGGTCTTGTTGGGGGTAGTGTTTTAGGGTTTGGGGTATTGCAGTGGTGTTTGTGTAGTGTAGGGGGTCATGCTGGTGATAGTGATTTAGGGTTTAGGGTTGTGCAGTTGTGTTTCGGTAGTGTAGTGGGTACAGGTGGGGATAGTGTTTTAGGGTTTAGGGTAGTGCACTGGTGTTTGGGTAGTGTACAGGGTCGATCTGTGGGTAGTGTTTTAAGGTTTTGGGTAGCACAGTGGTTTTTGTGTAGAGCAGGGGGTCATGCTTGGAGTAGTGTTTTAGGGTTTAGGGTAGTGGAGTGGTGTTTGGGTAGTAAAGGGCGTCGTGCTAGGGGTAGTGTTTTAGGGTTTAGGGTAGTGCAGTGGTGTTTGTGTGGTGTAGGGGGTCATCCTGAGGTAAGTGTTTTAGGGTTTGGTGTAGTGCAGTGGGGTTTGGGTAGTGTAGGGGGTCATGCTAGGTGTAGTGTTTTAGGGTTTAGGGTAGTGCAGTGGTGTTTGTGTAGTGTAGGGGGTCTTGCTGGGGGTAGTGTTTTAGGGTTTAGGGTAGTGCAGTGGTGTTTGTGTAGTGCAGGGAGTTGTGCTGGGGGTAGATGTAGGGTTTAGGGTAGTGCAGTGGTGTTTGGGTAGTGTAGGGGGTTGTGCTAGGGGTAATGTTTTAGGGTTTAGGGTAGTGCATTGGTGTTTTTGTAGTGCCGGGGGTTGTGATGGGGGTAGATGTAGGGTTTAGGAGAGTGCAGTGGTGTTTGTGTAAGGCAGGGGTTCAGGCTAGGGGTAATGTTTTAGGGTTCAGGGTAGTGCAGTGGTGTTTGGTTAGTGTAGGGGGTTGTGCTGGGGGTAGTGTTTTAGTGTTTAGGGTAGTGCAGTGTTTTTTGTGTAGTGTAGGGGGTCATGTTTTAGGGTTTAGGGTTGAGCACTGGTGTTTGGGTAGTGCAAGGGGTTATGCTGGGGGTAGTGTTTTAGGGTTTAGGGTAGTGCAGTGGTGTTTGTGTAGTGTAGGGGGTACTGCTGGGGGTAGTGTTTTAGGGTCAAGGGTAGTGCCATTGTGTTTGTGTAGTGTAGGGGTCATGCTGGGGGTAGTATTTTAGGGTTTAGGGTAGTGCAGTGGTGTTTGTTTAGTATTGGGGTAGTTCTGGGGGTAGTGTTTTAGGGTTGAGGGTAGTGCAGTGGTGTTTGTGTAGTGTAGGGGGTCGTGCTGACGCTAGTGTTTTAGGGTTTAGGGTAGTGTAGTGGTGTTTGGGTAGTGTAGGGGGTCATGCTGGGGGTAGCGTTTTATGGTTTAGGGTAGTGCAGTAAGGTAGTGCAGTGGTGTTTGTGTAGTGTAGGGGGTAATGCTGGGGGTAGTGTTTTAGCGATTAGTATAGTACAGTTGTGTTTGGGTAGTATAGGGGGCACTGCTGGGGGGTAGTGTTTAGGGTTTAGGGTAGTGCCATGGTGTTTGTGTAGTGTAGGGGGTCATACTGGGGGTAGTGTTTTAGGGTTTAGGGTTGTGCAGTGGTGTTGGGTAGTGTAGGGGGTACTGCTGGGGGTAGTGTTTTAGGGTTTAGGGTAGTGCAGTGGTGGGGGTAGTTCTGGTGGTAGTGTTTTAGGGTTTTGGGTAGTGCAGTGGTGTTTGGGTAGTGTAGGGGGTCACGCTGGGGAAGAGTTTTAGGGTTTAGGGTAGTGCAGTGGTATTAGTGTGGTATAGGGGGTCTTGCTGGGGTAAGTGTTTTGGGGTTTAGGGTTGTGCAGTGGTGATTGTGTAGTGTAGGGGGTCATGCTGGGGTAGTGTTTTAGGGTTTAGAGAAGTGCAGTGGTGCTTGGGTAGTGTAGAGAGTACTGTTGTTGGTAGTGTTTTAGGGTTTAGGGTAGTGCAGTGGTGTTTGTGTAGTATTGGGGTAGTTCTGGGGGTAGTGTTTTAGGGTGTAATGGTATGTACAGTGGTGTTTGGGTACTGTAGGGGGTCATGCTGGGGGTAGTGTTTTAGGGTGTAGGTAGTGCAGTGGTGTTTGCGTAGTGTAGGGGGTTGTTTTGGGGGCATGGTTTTAGGGTTTAGGGTAGTGCAGTGGTGTTTGGGTAGTGTAGGGGGTCCTGCTGGGGAAGTGTTTTAGGGTTTAGTGTAGTGCAGTGGTGTTAGTGTGGTATAGGGGTTCATGCTGGGGTAAGTGTTTTAGGGATTAGGGTAGTGCAGTGGTGTTTTGGTAGTGTAGGAGGTTATGCTAGGGGTAGTCTTTTAGAGTTTAAGGTAGTGCAGTGGTGTCTGTGTAGTGTAGTGGTCGTGCTGGGGGTATTGTTTTAGGGTTTAGGGTAGTGCAGTGGTATTTGTGTTCTGTAGGGTATCGTGCTGGTGTAAGTGTTTTGGGGTTTAAGGTAGTGGAGTGGTGTTTGGGTAGTAAAGGGGGTCATGCTAGGGTGGTGTTTTAGGGTTTAGGGTAGTGCAGTGGTGTTTGTGTAGTGCAGGGGGTTGTGCTGGGGGTAGATGTTGGGTTTAGGGTAGTGCAGTGGTATTTGTGTAGTGTAGGGGTCGTGCTGGGGGTATTGTTTTAGGGTTTAGGGTAGTGCAGTTGTGTTTGTGTTTTGTAGGGGGTCGTACTGGGGTAAGTGTTTTAGGGTTTAGGGTAGTGGAGTGGTGTTTGGGTAGTAAAGGGGGTAATGCTGAGGTGGTGTTTTACGATTTAGGGTAGTGCAGTGTGTTTTTGTAGTGCAGGGGGTTGTGCTGGGAGTAGATGTAGGGTTTAGGGTTGTGCAGTGGTGTTTGTGTAGTGTAGGGGTTGTGTTTTAGGGTTTATGGTAGTGCAGTGGTGTTTGTGTAGTAGGTTGTGTTTTAGGTTTTAGGGTAGTGCAGTGATGTTTGGGTAGTGTAGGGGGTTAAGCTGGGGTAGTGTTTTAGTGTTTAGGGTAGTGCAGTTTTGTATGTGTAGTGTAGGGGGTCATGTTTTAGGGTTTAGGGTAGTGCAGTGGTGTTTGGGTAGTGCAGGGGGTCGTGCTGGGGGTAGTATTTTAGGGTTTTGGGTAGTGCAGTGGTGGTTGGGAAGTGTAGTGGGTCATGCTGGGGGTAGTCTTTTAGGGTTTAGGGTAGAGCAGTATGGTAGTGCAGTCGTGTTTGTGTAGTGTAGGGGGTCATGCTGGGGGTAGTGTTTTAGGGTTTAGTATACTGCAGCTGTGTTTGGGTAGTGTAGGGGGTACTGCTGGGGGTAGTGTTTAGGGTTTAGGGTGTGCCGTGGTGTTTGTGTAGTGTAGGGGGTCATGCTGGGGTAGTGTTTTAGGGTTTAGGGTTGTGCAGTGGTGTTGGGTAGTGTAGGGGGTACTGCTGGGGTAGTGTTGTAGGGTTTAGGGTAGTGCAGTGGTGTTTGTGTAGTATTGGGGTAGTTCTGGGGGTAGTGTTTTAGGGTTTAGGGTAGTGCAGGGGTGTTTGGGGAGTAGGGGGTCATGCTGGGGGTAGTGTTTTAGGGTGTAGGTAGTGCAGTGGTGTTTGCGTAGTGTAGGGGGTTGTGCTGAGGTAGATTTAGGGTTTAGGGTAGTGCAATGGTGTTTGTGTAGTGTAGGAGTTCGTGTTTTATGGTTCAGGGTAGTGCAGTGGTGTTTGTGTAGTGTAGGGGGTCAAGCTGTGGGTAGTGTTTTAGGGTTTAGGGTAGTGCAGTGGTGTTTGAGTAGCGTAGGGTGTCGTGCTAGGGGGTAGTGTTTTCGGGTTTAGCACAGTGCATTGCAGTGGTGTTTGGGTAGTGTATGGGTCATGCTGGGGGTAGGGTTTTACTGTTTACGGCAGTGCAATGGTGTCTGTGTAGTGTAGGGGGTTTTTCTGGGGGTAGTGTTTCAGGGTTTAGGGTAGTGCAGTGGTGTTTGGGTAGTGTAGGCAGTCATGCTGAGGGTAATATTTTTGGTTTTAGATAGTGCAGTTGTGTTTGGGTAGTGTAGGGGGTACTGCTGGGGGTAGTGTTTTAGGGTTTAGGGTAGTGCTGTGGTGATTGTGTAGTGTAGGGGGTCATGCTGGGGGTAGTGTTTTAGGGCATAGGGTAATGCAGTGGTGTTGGGTAGTGTAGGGGGTACTTCTGGTGGTAGTGTTTTAGGGTTTAGGACAGTGCAGTGGTGTTTGTGTAGTATTGGGGGTAGTTCTGGGGGTAGTGCTTTAGGGTTGAGGGTAGTGCAGTGGTGTTTGGGTAGTGTAGGGGTAGTGCTGGTGGTAGTGTTTTAGGGTTTAGGGTAGTGCCATGGTGATTGTGTAGTGTAGGGGGTCATGCTGGGGATAGTGTTTTAGTGTTTAGGGTAGTGCAGTGGTGTTTTGGTAGTGTAGGGAGTACTGCTGTTGGTTGTGTTTTAGGGTTTAGGGTAATGCAGTTGTGTTTGTGTAGTATTGGGCTAGTTCTGGGGGTAGTGTTTTAGAGTTTAGGGTAGTGCAGTGTTGGTTTTGTAGTGTAGGGGTAGTGCTGGTGTTAGTGTTTTAGGGTTTAGGGTAGTACAGTGGTGTTTGGGTAGTGGAGGGGGTCGTGCTGGGGATAGTGTTTTAGGGTTTAGAGTAGTGCAGTGGTGTTTGTGTGGTGTAGGGGGTCTTGCTGGGGTAAGTGTTTTAGGGTTTAGGGTAGTGGAGTGGTGTTTGGGTAGTATACAGGGTCGTGCTGGGGGTAGTGTTTTAGGGTTTAGGGTAGTGCAGAGGTGTTTGTGTCATGTAGGGGGTCATGCTGGGGTAAGAGTTTTATGGTTTAGGGTTTTGCTGTGGTGTTTGGTTAGTGCAGGGGGTCACTCTGGGGGTAGTGTTTTATGGTTTTGGGTAGTGCAGTGGTGTTTATGTGGTATAGGGGGTCGTGCTGGGGATAGTGGTTTAGTGTGTAGGGTAGTGCAGTGGTGTTTGTGTAGTGTAGGGGCTTGTGCTGGGGGTAGATGTAGGGTTTAGATTAGTGCAGCGGTGTGTGGTTAGTGTAGTGAATGAATGAATGAATGAATGAATGAAAGGTAGGTTTATATAGCGCAACTGTCACTCCGGACGGAGCCTCCTGGCGCTGAAGATAACCTGACTGACTGTTAATATGCAAGCTAAATAAGGGCAAGAGAGTAGGCGTCAGAAAGACCAAAGATCCAGGTCTTAAGGGCACGTCTGAACAGATCTTCCCGTTGGATTGCCCTCAGTTCCTTTGGTAAAAGATTCCATGCTTTTGCTCCCAGTATCGTGGCTGATTTCCCTCCTTTTGTTGACAGTTTAAACCTGCCAACTGCCAAAAGATTAGCCGAGCTTGATCGTAGTGTTCTGGCAGTAGTGTAAGGTTTAAATCTGGCGGAAAGATAGGCAGGGCCGACTCCTCGAACAGCTCTAAAGGTCTTCAAAAGAAGTTTAAAAAGGATTTTTTTAGGAATTGATAGCCAATGCAGGATCTTCAAAGCAGCTGAGGCCGATGATTTACGGGGGAGTCCCAGAGCCAGTCTAGCAGCTGCATGTTGGACCACCTGGAGCCGTCTCAGGGAAGATTTGTTAATCCCAACGAGAAGGCTGTTGCAGTAGTCTAACCGCGACAGTATGAGGGCTACTGTTACTGTTTTCCTTGCTGCTGATGGGATGACATTGAAGAACTTTTTCAGTGTACGAATGTGGCTGAAGCAGGTCCCCGTTAGTTTTGAGACATGAGGCTTAAATGAAAGTGAGGAGTCAAACAGAACTCCCAGATTTCTAGCAACCTCGACCGTAGATGGAGGGGCTGCAGTATCCTCTGGCCACCAGTCTTTGGGTTGAAACGTGTTGTTTTTAGCAGTGGGAAGAATATCTGTTTTATCTGTGTTACAACAGAGATGGTTGTTAGTCATCCATTTGATGATCGCTGAGAAGCAGGCTTTAAAATTCTCTTCTGCTGATGTTGATCTATCCTCCAGAGACAGAATGAGTTGTGTATCGTCAGCGTAGGATGTGGTCTCAATTCCAAAGGAAGAGATCAATGAGATCAGTGGAGCCATGTATATGTTGAACAGCAGGGGACTGATTGCGGCCCCCTGAGGGACACCCGTAGAGACGGTGCGTTTAGATGACACACAAGATCCCAAGGAGATGACCTGTTTCCTGTTAGACAGGAATGATGATATCCAGGCCAAGGCCAGGTTTGTGATGCCGCATGATCTTAATCTGGCTAACAGGATATCATGGGAAATGGTATCAAACGCGGCAGACAGATCCAGGAGAATCAAGACTGCCTTCCTGCCACTGTCCAAGATGAATTTTAGGGTGTCAGCTATCTCAAGTAAGGCTGATTCTGTCGAGTGTTTCGGACGAAAGCCCGACTGTCGAGGATGAAGGATAGATGCAGATTCAGTAAAGCTGGCAAGTTGTTGACATACTATTTTCTCAGTGATCTTACCCAAGATGGGGAGAAGAGAGATAGGCCTATAATTGGATAATATTGAGGACTCTACATTCTGTTTTTTTTTAACGGTTTGACAATAGCGAATTTCCAATCCATGGGAACACTACCCAAGGCCAGTGAGGAGTTCACTATACCATTGATAACTGGATTAACCACATCAATAATATGATGTAAAAAAGTTGGAGGGCAGACGTCCAGTGGTGAGCCAGATTTGCAAGCTAAAATAGCCTCTTTTGTTTGGGCTAATGTAGCAGCTTGAAATGATAGCAAAACAGGAGGATTGGTACTGGGGTCTGATTCACTTGCGTCATTAAGTTCTTCCGGTTTCCAAATCCTAAAGTTCCTTTGAATGTTTTTAACTTTGTCTTAAAAAAAACATGCAATTTCATTGCAGAGTGCCACAGACGACGGTATGGTGGTGTGCAGGGCCTTAGGATCAGTAAAAGATTTTACAATTTTAAATATTTCTTTTGTATTGTTCTTAGCTATAGTAATTTTATTGCAAAAGTATTCCCTTTTTGCAGTATTAATGGCCAACTTATATTTCTTCCTAAAAGCTTTGAAAATATGCAGACTGGATACATCGTATCCCCTCCTCCATTTACGCTCCAGTTGCTTGCTATGTAGGTGGAGATCCGCTAGGTCCTTGGAAAACCAAGGATCGTTGTGGATCTTCCTTTTAGATATTCTAGTGGCTCTTCTAGGGGGTTCCAATTTATTCCCAATAGATGTGATCCAGTTATTCAGTCTGACTGAGTCCTCTTCTGGTTCCCCTATGAGTTCAGGTACAGTGTTTAGAGCCGTAGCTATCAAGAGGGGATTAGAGGCCAACAAGAGCCATTTCCACTTAAAAGTATAAGTGTGGTCACTGTCATTTGTACCTCTACTAACTTTATGGGGAATAGAAAAGGAAAAAGGGACCTGTGGCAGTGAGTTACTAATCTGTAAGGACTTTAGGTTGGTACAGACGGTGTCCAGTGTATGTCCTCCACAGTGAGATGGGCCTTGGACCATCTGTTTAAGTCCCAACACAGAGATAGTTTATAGGAAGGATGGCACTCCCGGGCTACTCTCGCATTCCAGATGAAGATTAACATCCCCAAGAAGAGTAAAGTTCGAGTATCTAAGCACTGCCTCACTGAGGGCATCTCCCAGGGATTCTAAAAAAGTGTTGCTATTACCTGGCGGCCGATAAAGCAATACTCCAGAGAAGGAAAAGGAATTGTCCATGGTACAACAAAAGCCCATGTTTTCTGCTCCTTTAAGGCCTTGGAGGGAAAAAGTCTTCACCTGCACAGTCTCCCTATGTATGATGGCGACTCCCCCTCCCCTGCCCTCCTCTCTGTCCAGCCTACACAAGGTAAATTCTGGCGGCAAAGCGGCTACTATATCTGGATTGCAGTCTTCCCTCAACCAAGTTTCGGTGATAAATAGGAGGTCCAGTTTGTTCTCAACTATCAGCTCATTTATGTCCAAGGCATGCTTCCTTAATGAGCAAGCGTTTATTAAGCCTCCAGGGATGGATACCGAGGGGGTGTGTATGATGTCTAAGTCAGTCGTTATGTGATGGTCAATTACATTTATTTGGGTCCGGCATTGCAGGCAACTTATCGGACCCATAATACCATTAACCTCTAACAAGTGACCGCATTGTTTGCCTGTATTTAGTTCCTCCAGATGCCAAGTGGTTATGGTCTGGTTTGGGGGGCGACGGGCAGCATGGCTGGCGCTGGGCGCGTAACGGTCGCGGACGGGCGCAGACGGGCTTGCCTTATGCACGCCTTCGGCGCGCCACCGGCGCGCCCGCTGCGCGCGTCCGCTGCGCGCATCAGCGCCATAGCCTGCTTAAATACTGTGTAGGAGAGAGTGGGTCCGTAGACTAGACCGTGACTCTCTCAAAATGGCGGTTGGAAAATGTCCCACAGGAAGTGGGGAAAGCGATTGTGACGTAGGTACTCCCTCCACACAACCAGCACCAGCTGTGGTGGACCAGGGAGTGAACGAGAAAGTCAAAATTACACAAGCAAGAATTCACAAGGTAAATTTAGATAAATCACAATGCGTTCCCTGCAGCGTGAAGTAAGGCGATTTTTATGTCTGGTTAAATTTAAGAACTCCAAACGCCGCAAAATAAAGTAAAACAGTGATTTAAAAGAGGTACTTTTTAAGCACAAGAAGCGAGCCTTATTTACAGCATTCACAGCACAATCAGTTATCAAGTGCGCGTCAGCGCCATAGCCTGCTTAAATACTGTGTAGGAGAGAGTGGGTCCGTAGACTAGACCGTGACTCTCTCAAGATGGCGGTTGGAAAATGTCCCACAGGAAGTGGGGAAAACGATTGTGGCGTAGGTACTCCCTCCACACAACCAGCACCAGCTGTGGTGGACCAGGGAGTGAACGCGAAAGTCAAAATTACACAAGCAAGAATTCACAAGGTAAATTTAGATAAATCACAATGCGTTCCCTGCAGCGTGAAGTAAGGCGATTTTTATGTCTGGTTAAATTTAAGAACTCCAAACGCCGCAAAATAAAGTAAAACAGTGATTTAAAAGAGGTAATTTTTAAGCACAAGAAGCGAGCCTTATTTACAGCATTCACAGCACAATCAGTTATCAAGTGCGCGTCAGCGCCATAGCCTGCTTAAATACTGTGTAGGAGAGAGTGGGTCCGTAGACTAGACCGTGACTCTCTCAAGATGGAGGTTGGAAAATGTCCCACAGGAAGTGGTGAAAACGATTGTGGCGTAGGTACTCCCTCCACACAACCAGCACCAGCTGTGGTGGACCAGGGAGTGAACACGAAAGTCAAAATTACACAAGCAAGAATTCACAAGGTAAATTTAGATGAATCACAATGCGTTCCCTGCAGCGTGAAGTAAGGCGATTTTTATGTCAGGTTAAATTTAAGAACTCCAAACGCCGCAAAATAAAGAAAAACAGTGATTTAAAAGAGGTAATTTTTAAGCACAAGAAGCGAGCCTTATTTACAGCATTCACAGCACAATCAGTTATCAAGTGCGCGTCAGCGCCATAGCCTGCTTAAATACTGTGTAGGAGAGAGTGGGTCCGTAGACTAGACCGTGACTCTCTCAAGATGGCGGTTGGAAAATGTCCCACAGGAAGTGGGGAAAACGATTGTGGCGTAGGTACTCCCTCCACACAACCAGCACCAGCTGTGGTGGACCAGGGAGTGAACGCGAAAGTCAAAATTACACAAGCAAGAATTCACAAGGTAAATTTAGATAAATCACAATGCGTTCCCTGCAGCGTGAAGTAAGGCGATTTTTATGTCAGGTTAAATTTAAGAACTCCAAACGCCGCAAAATAGAGTAAAACAGTGATTTAAAAGAGGTAATTTTTAAGCACAAGAAGCGAGCCTTATTTACAGCATTCACAGCACAATCAGTTATCAATGGTCATGCTAGGGGTAATGTTTTAGGGTTTAGGGTAGTGCAGTGGTGTTTGTGTAGTGTTGGGGGTCGTGCTGGGGGTAGTGTTTTAGGATTTAGGGTAGTACAGTGGTGTTTGGGTAGTGTAGGGGTAGTGCTGGGGGTAGTGTTTTAGGGTTCAGGGTAGTGCAGTGATGTTTAGGTAGTGTAGGGGGTTGTGCTGGGGGTAGTGTTTAAGGGTTCAGGGTAGTGCAATGGTGTTTGTGTAGTGTAGGGGGTGATGCTGAAGGTAGTGTTTTAGGGTTCAGGGTAGTGCAGTGGTGTTTGTGTAGTGTAGGGGGTCGTGCTGGGGTAGTGTTTTATGGTTTAGGGTAGTGCAGTGGAGTTTGTGTAGTGTAGGGGGTCATGTTTTAGGGTTTAGGGTAGTGCAGTGGTGTTTGAGTAGTGTAGGGGTGGTGCTGGGGGTAGTGTTTTAGGGCTTAGGGTAGTACAGTGGTATTTGTATAGTGCAGGGGGTAGTGCTTGGGGTAGTGTTTTAGGGTTTAGGGTAGTGCAGTGGTGTTTGTGTAGTGTAGGGGGTCGTGCTGGGGGTAGTGTTTTAGGGTTTAGGGTAGTGCAGTGGTGTTTGTGTAGTGCAGGTGGTTGTGCTGGGGGTAGCTGTAGGGTTTAGGGTAGTGCAGTGGTGTTTGGGTAGTGCAGGGGTTTGTGCTAGGGCTAAAGTTTTACGGTTTAGGGTAGGGCATTGGTGTGTGTGTAGTGCCGGGGGTTGTACTGGGGTAGATGTAGGGTTTAGGGGAGTGCAGTGGTGTTTGTGTAAGGCAAGGGTTCATGCTAGGGGTAATGTTTTAGGGTTCAGGGTAGTGCAGTGGTGTTTGGTTAGTGTAGGGGGTTGTGCTGGGGGTAGTGTTTTAGTGTTTAGGGTAGTGCAGTGTTTTTGTGTACTGTAGGGGTCATCTTTTAGGGTTTAGGGTAGTGCACTTGTGTTTGGGTAGTGCAAGGGGTCATGCTGGGGGTAGTGTTTTAGGGTTTAGGGTAGTGCAGTGGTGTTGGGTAGTGTAGGGGTACTTCTGGTGGTAGTGTTTTAGGGTCAAGGGTAGTGCTGTTGTGTTTGTGTAGTGTAGGGGTCATGCTGGGGGTAGTATTTAAGGGTTTAGGGTAGTGCAGTGGTGTTGGGTAGTGTAGGGGGTACTTCTGGTGATAGTGTTTTAGGGTTTAGGGTAGTGAGTGGGGTTTGTGTAGTATTGGGGGTAGTTCTGGGGGTAGTGTTTTAGGGTTGAGGGTAGTGCAGTGGTGTTTGGGTAGTGTAGGGATAGTGCTGGTGGTAGTGTTTTAGGGTTTAGGGTAGTACAGTGGTGTTTGGGTAGTGGAGGGGGTCGTGCTGGGGATAGTGTTTTAGGGTTTAGTGTAGTACAGTGGTGTTTGTGTGGCGTAGGGGGTCATGCTGGGTTAAGTGTTTTATGGTTTAGGGTAGTGGAGTGGTGTTTGGGTAGTATACAGGGTTGTGCTGGGGGTAGTGTTTTAGGGTTTAGGGTAGTGCAAAGGTGTTTGTGTCGTGTAGGGGGTCATGCCGGGGTAAGAGTTTTAGGGTTTAGGGTTGTGCAGTGGTGTTTGGTGAGTGTAGGGGGTCATGCTAGGGGTCGTTTTTTATGGTTTTGGGTAGTGCAGTGGTGTTTGTGTGGTATAGGGGGTCATGCTGGGGTTAGTGGTTTAGTGTGTAGGGTAGTGCAGTGGTGTTTGTGTAGTGTAGGGGCTTGTGCTGGGGGTAGATGTAGGGTTTAGATGAGTGCAGTGGTGTGTGGGTAGTGTAGTGGTCGTGATAGGGGTTATGTTTTAGTGTTTAGGGTAGTGCAGTGGTGTTTGTGTAGTGTAGGGGGTTGTGCTGGGGGTAGTGTTTTAGGATTTAGGGTAGTACAATGGTGTTTGGGTAGTGTAGGGGTAGTGTTGGGGGTAGTGTTTTAGGGTTTAGGGTAGTGCAGTGGTGTTTGGTGATTATAGGGGATCATGCTGGGGTAGTGTTTTAGGGTGTAGGTAGTGCAGTGGTGTTTGCGTAGTGTATGGGGTTGTGTTGGGGGTAGGGTTTTAGGGATTAGGGTAGTGCAGGGGTGTTTGGGTAGTATAGGGGGTCGTGCAGGAGGTAGATTTAGGGTTTAGGGTAGTACAAGGGTGTTTGTGTAGTGTAGGAGGTCGTGTTTTAGGGTTTAGGGTAGTGCATTGGTGTTTGAGTAGCGTAGGGGGTCGTGCTGGGGTAGTGTTTTCGGGTTTAGCACAGTGCATTGCAGTGGTGTTTGGGTAGTGTATAGGGTCATGCTGGGGGTAGTGTTTCAGGGTTTAGGGTAGTGCAGTGGTGTTTGGGTAGTGTAGGCGGTCATGCTGAGGGTAATGTTTTTGGTTTTAGGCTAGTGCAGTTGTGTTTGGGTAGTGTAGGGGGTACTGCTGGGGTAAGTGTTTTAGGGTTTAGGGTAGTGGAGTGGTGTTTGGGTAGTAAAGGGGGTCATGCTGGGGTGGTGTTTTAGGGTTTAGGGTAGTGCAGTGGTGTTTGTGTAGTGCAGGTGGTTGTGCTGGGGGTAGATGTAGGGTTTAGGGTAGTGCAGTGGTGTTTGTGTAGTGTAGGGGTCGTGCTGGGGGTATTGTTTTAGGATTTAGGGTTGTGCAGTGGTGTATGTGTAGTGTAGGGGGTCGTGGTTTAGGGTAGTGCAGTGGTGTTTGTGTAGAGTAGTAGGTTGTGTTTTAGGTTTTAGGGTAGTGCAGTGGTGTTTGGGTAGTGTAGTGGGATGTGCTGGGTTAGTGTGTTAGTGTTTAGGGTAGTGCAGTTTTGTATGTGTAGTGTAGGGGGTCATGTTTTAGGTTTTAGGGTAGTGCAGTGGTGTTTGGGTAGTGCAGGGGGTCGTGCTGGGGGCTGTATTTTAGGGGTTAGGGTAGTGCAGTGGTGTTTGGGAAGTGTTGTGGGTCATGCTGGGGGCAGTGTTTTAGGGTTTAGGGTAGTGCAGTATGGTAGGGAAGTGGTGTTTATGCAGTGTAGGGGGTCATGCTGGGGGTAGTGTTTAGGGTTTAGTATACTGCAGCTGTGTTTGGGTAGTGTAGGGGGTTTGCTGGAGGTAGTGTTTAGGGTTTAGGGTGTGCCGTGGTGTTTGTGTAGTGTAGGGGGTCATGCTGGGGTAGATTTTTAGGGTTTAGGGTTGTGCACTGGTGTTGGGTTGTGTTGGGGGTACTGCTGGGGTAGTGTTTTAGGGTTTAGGGTAGTGCCGTGGTGATTGTGTAGTGTAGGGTGTCATGCTGGGGGTAGTGTTTTAGGGCATAGGGTAGTGCAGTGGTGTTGGGTAGTGTAGGGGGTACTTCTGGTGGTAGTGCTTTAGGGTTGAGGGTAGTGCAGTGGTGTTTGGGTAGTGTAGGGGTAGTGCTGGTGGTAGTGTTTTAGGGTTTAGGACAGTGCAGTGGTGTTTGGGTAGTGTAGGGGCTACTGCTGGGGGTAGTGTTTTAGGGTTTAGGGTAGTGCCATGGTAATTGTGTAGTGTAGGGGGTCATGCTGGGGGTAGTGTTTTAGTGTTTAGGGTAGTGCAGTGGTGTTTTGGTGGTGTAGGGAGTACTGCTGTTGGTTGTGTTTTAGGGTTTAGGGTAATGCAGTTGTGTTTGTGTAGCATTGGGCTAGTTCTGGGGGTAGTGTTTTAGAGTTTAGGGTAGTACAGTGGTGGTTTTGTAGTGTAGGGGTAGTGCTGGTGGTAGTGTTTTAGGGTTTAGGGTAGTACAGTGGTGTTTGGGTAGTGGAGGGGGTCGTGCTGGGGATAGTGTTTTAGGGTTTAGAGTAGTGCAGTGGTGTTTGTGTGATGTAGGGGGTCTTGCTGGGGTAAGTGTTTTAGGGTTTAGGGTAGTGGAGTGGTGTTTGGGTAGTATACAGGGTCGTGCTGGGGGTCATGCTGGGGTAAGAGTTTTATGGTTTAGGGTTTTTCGCTGTGGTGTTTGGTTAGTGTAGGGGGTTATTCTGAGGGTAGTGTTTTATGGTTTTGGGTAGTGCAGTGGTGTTTATGTGGTATAGGGGGTCGTGATGGGGTAGTGGTTTAGTGTGTAGGGTAGTGCAGTGGTGTTTGTGTAGTGTAGGGGCTTGTGCTGGGGGTAGATGTAGGGTTTAGATTAGTGCAGCGGTGTGTGGGTAGTGTAGTGATCATGCTAGGGGTAATGTTTTAGGGTTTAGGGTAGTGCAGTGGTGTTTGTGTAGTGTTGGGGGTCGTGCTGGGGTAGTGTTTTAGGATTTAGGGTAGTACAGTGGTGTTTGGGTAGTGTAGGGGTAGTGCTGGGGGTAGTGTTTTAGGGTTCAGGGTAGTGCAGTGATGTTTGGGTAGTGTAGGGGGTTGTGCTGGGGGTAGTGTTTAAGGGTTCAGGGTAGTGCAATGGTGTTTGTGTAGTGTAGGGGGTGATGCTGAAGGTAGTGTTTTAGGGTTCAGGGTAGTGCAGTGGTGTTTGTGTAGTGTAGGGGGTCGTGCTGGGGTAGTGTTTTATGGTTTAGGGTAGTGCAGTGGAGTTTGTGTAGTGTAGGGGGTCATGTTTTAGGGTTTAGGGTAGTGCAGTGGTGTTTGGGTAGTGTAGGGGTGGTGCTGGGGGTAGTGTTTTAGGGTTTAGGGTTATACAGTGGTATTTGTATAGTGCAGGGGGTAGTGCTTGGGGTTGTGTTTTAGGGTTTAGGGTAGTGCAGTGGTTTTTGTGTAGTGTAGGGGTTCATTCTGGGGGTAGTGTTTTAGGGTTTAGGGTAGTGCAGTGGTGTTTGTGTAGTGTAGGGGGTTGTGCTGGGGGTAGTGTTTTAGGGTTTAGGGTAGTGCAGTGGTGTTTGTGTAGTGCAGGTGGTTGTGCTGGGGGTAGCTGTAGGGTTTAGGGTAGTGCAGTGGTGTTTGGGTAGTGCAGGGGTTTGTGCTAGGGGTAATGTTTTACGGTTTAGGGTAGGGCATTGGTGTTTGTGTAGTGCCGGGGGTTGTGCTGGGGTAGATGTAGGGTTTAGGGGAGTGCAGTGGTGTTTGTGTAAGGCAGGGGTTCATGCTAGGGGTAATGTTTTAGGGTTCAGGGTAGTGCAGTAGTGTTTGGTTAGTGTAGGGGGTTGTGCTGGGGGTAGTGTTTTAGTGTTTAGGGTAGTGCAGTGTTTTTTTGTACTGTAGGGGTCATCTTTTAGGGTTTAGGGTAGTGCACTTGTGTTTGGGTAGTGCAAGGGGTCATGCTTGGGGTAGTGTTTTAGGGTTTAGGGTAGAGCAGTGGTGTTTGGACAGTGTAGGGTGTACTGCTGGGGGTAGTGTTTTAGGGTCAAGGGTAGCGCTGTTGTGTTTGTGTAGTGTAGGGGTCATGCTGGGGGTAGTATTTAAGGGTTTAGGGTAGTGCAGTGGTGTTGGGTAGTGTAGGGGGTACTTCTGGTGGTAGTGTTTTAGGGTTTAGGGTAGTGAGTGGTGTTTGTGTAGTATTGGGGGTAGTTCTGGGGGTAGTGTTTTAGGGTTGAGGGTAGTGCAGTGGTGTTTGGGTAGTGTAGGGATAGTGCTGGTGGTAGTGTTTTAGGGTTTAGGGTAGTACAGTGGTGTTTGGGTAGTGGAGGGGGTCGTTCTGGCGATAGTGTTTTAGGGTTCAGTGTAGTACAGTGGTGTTTGTGTGACGTAGGGGGTTGTGCTGGGTTAAGTGTTTTATGGTTTAGGGTAGTGGAGTGGTGTTTGGGTAATATACAGGGTTGTGCTGGGGGTAGTGTTTTAGGGTTTAGGGTAGTGCAAAGGTGTTTGTGTCGTGTAGGGGGTAATGCTGGGGTAAGAGTTTTAGGGTTTAGGGTTGTGCAGTGGTGTTTGGTGAGTGTAGGGGGTCATGCTAGGGGTAGTTTTTTATGGTTTTGGGTAGTGCAGTGGTGTTTGTGTGGTATAGGGGGTCATGCTGGGGTTAGTGGTTTAGTGTGTAGGGTAGTGCAGTGGTGTTTGTGTAGTGTAGGGGCTTGTGCTGGGGGTAGATGTAGGGTTTAGATGAGTGCAGTGGTGTGTGGGTAGTGTAGTGGTCGTGATAGGGGTGATGTTTTAGTGTTTAGGGTAGTGCAGTGGTGTTTGTGTAGTGTAGGGGGTCGTTCTGGGGGTAGTGTTTTAGGATTTAGGGTAGTACAATGGTGTTTGGGTAGTGTAGGGGTAGTGCTGGGGGTAGTGTTTTAGGGTTTAGGGTAGTGCAGTGGTGTTTGGTGAATATAGGGGATCATGCTGGGGGTAGTGTTTTAGGGTGTAGGTAGTGCAGTGGTGTTTGCGTAGTGTACGGGGTTGTGTTGGGGGTAGGGTTTTAGGGTTTAAGGTAGTGCAGTGGTGTTTGGGTAGTGTAGGGGGTCGTGCTGGTGGTAGATTTAGGGTTTAGGGTAGTGCAGTGGTGTTTGGGTAGTATAGGGGGTCGTGCAGGAGGTAGATTTAGGGTTTAGGGTAGTACAAGGGTGTTTGTGTAGTGTAGGAGGTCGTGTTTTAGGGTTTAGGGTAGTGCAGTGGTGTTTGAGTAGCGTAGGGGGTCGTGCTGGGGTAGTGTTTTTGGGTTTAGCACAGTGCATTGCAGTGGTGTTTGGGTAGTGTATGGGGTCATGCTGGGGGTAGTGTTTTACGGTTTACTGCAGTGCAATGGTGTCTGTGTAGTGTAGGGGGTTATGCTGGGGGTAGTGTTTCAGGGTTTAGGGTAGTGCAGTGGTGTTTGGGTAGTGTAGGCGGTCATGCTGAGGGTAATGTTTTTGGTTTTAGGGTAGTGCAGTTGTGTTTGGGTAGTGTATGGGGTACTGCTGGGGTAAGTGTTTTAGGGTTTAGGGTAGTGGAGTGGTGTTTGGGTAGTAAAGGGGGTCATGCTAGGGTGGTGTTTTAGGGTTTAGGGTAGTGCAGTGGTGTTTGTGTAGTGCAGGTGGTTGTGCTGGGGGTAGATGTAGGGTTTAGGATAGTGCAGTGGTGTTTGTGTAGTGTAGGGGTCGTGCTGGGGGTATTATTTTAGGATTTAGGGTTGTGCAGTGGTGTATGTGTAGTGTAGGGGGTCGTGTTTTAGGGTTTAGGGTAGTGCAGTGGTGTTTGTGTAGTGTAGTAGGTTGTGTTTTAGGTTTTAGGGTAGTGCAGTGGTGTTTGGGTAGTGTAGTGGGATGTGCTGGATTAGTGTGTTAGTGTTTAGGGTAGTGCAGTTTTGTATGTGTAGTGTAGGGGGTCATGTTTTAGTTTTAGGGTAGTGCAGTGGTGTTTGGGTAGTGCAGGGGGTCGTGCTGGGGGCAGTATTTTAGGGTTTAGGGTAGTGCAGTATGGTAGGGAAGTGGTGTTTATGCAGTGTAGGGGGTCATGCTGGGGGTAGTGTTTAGGGTTTAGTGTACTGCAGCTGTGTTTCGGTAGTGTAGGGGGTACTGCTGGAGGTAGTGTTTAGGGTTTAGGGTGTGCCGTGGTGTTTGTGTAGTGTAGGGGGTCATGCTGGGGTAGATTTTTAGGGTTTTGGGTTGTGCAATGGTGTTGGGTTGTGTTGGGGGTACTGCTGGGGTAGTGTTTTAGGGTTTAGGGTAGTGCCGTGGTGATTGTGTAGTGTAGGGGGTCATGCTGGGGGTAGTGTTTTAGGGCATAGGGTAGTGCAGTGGTGTTGGGTAGTGAAGGGGGTACTTCTGGTGGTAGTGTTTTAGGGTTTAGGGCAGTGCAGTGGTGTTTGTGTAGTATTGGGTGTAGTTCTGGGGTTAGTGCTTTAGGGTTGAGGGTAGTGCAGTGGTGTTTGGGTAGTGTAGGGGTAGTGCTGGTGGTAGTGTTTTAGGGTTTAGGGTAGTGCAGTGGTGTTTGGGTAGTGTAGGGGCTACTGCTGGGGGTAGTGTTTTAGGGTTTAGGGTAGTGCCGTGGTGATTGTGTAGTGTAGGGGGTCATGCTGGGGGTAGTGTTTTAGTGTTCAGGGTAGTGCAGTGTTGTTTTGGTAGTGTAGGGAGTACTGCTGTTGGTTGTGTTTTAGGGTTTAGGGTAATGCAGTTGTGTTTGTGTAGTATTGGGCTAGTTCTGGGGGTAGTGTTTTAGGGTTGAGGGTAGTGCAGTGGTGTTTGGGTAGTGTAGGGGTAGTGCTGGTGGTAGTGTTTTAAGGTTTAGGGTAGTACAGTGGTGTTTGTGTAGTGGAGAGGGTCGTGCTGGGGATAGTGTTTTAGGGTTTAGTGTAGTACAGTGGTGTTTGTGTGGCGTAGGGGGTCGTGCTGGGTTAAGTGTTTTATGGTTTAGGGTAGTGGAGTGGTGTTTGGGTAGTATACAGGGTTGTGCTGGGGTTAGTGTTTTAGGGTTTAGGGTAGTGCAAAGGTGTTTGTGTCGTGTAGGGGGTCATGCTGGGGTAAGAGTTTTAGGGTTTAGGGTTGTGCAGTGGTGTTTGGTGAGTGTAGGGGGTCATGCTAGGGGTAGTTTTTATGGTTTTGGGTAGTGCAGTGGTGTTTGTGTGGTATAGGGGGTCATGCTGGGGTTAGTGGTTTAGTGTGTAGGGTAGTGCAGTGGTGTTTGTGTAGTGTAGGGGATTGTGCTGGGGTAGATGTAGGGTTTAGATGAGTGCAGTGGTGTGTGGGTAGTGTAGTGGTCGTGATAGGGGTTATGTTTTAGGGTTTAGGGTAGTGTAGTGGTGTTTGTGTAGTGTAGGTGGTCGTGCTGGGGATAGTGTTTTAGGATTTAGCGTAGTACAGTGGTGTTTGGGTAGTTTAGGGGTAGTGCTGGGGGTGGTGTTTTAGGGTTTAGGGTAGTGCAGTGGTGTTTGGTGATTATAGGGGATCATGCTGGGGGTAGTGTTTTAGGGTGTAGGTAGTGCAGTGGTGTTTGCGTAGTGTACGGGGTTGTGTTGGGGGTAGGGTTTTAGGGTTTAGGGTAGTGCAGTGGTGTTTGGGTAGTATAGGGGGTCGTGCAGGAGGTAGATTTAGGGTTTAGGATAGTACAAGGGTGTTTGTGTAGTGTAGGAGGTCGTGTTTTAGGGTTTTGGGTAGTGCAGTCGTGTTTGAGTAGCGTAGGGGGTCGTGCTCGGGTAGTTTTTTCGGGTTTAGCACAGTGCATTGCAGTGGTGTTTGGGTAGTGTATGGGGTCATGCTGGGGGTAGTGTTTTACAGTTTACTGCAGTGCAATGGTGTCTGTGTAGTATAGGGGGTTATGCTGGGGGTAGTGTTTCAGCATTTAGGGTAGTGCAGTGGTGTTTGGGTAGTGTAGGCGGTGATGCTGAGGGTAATGTTTTTGGTTTTAGGGTAGTGCAGTTGTGTTTGGGTAGTGTAGGGGGTACTGCTGGGGTAAGTGTTTTAGGGTTTAAGGTAGTGGAGTGGTGTTTGGGTAGTAAAGGGGGTCATGCTGGGGTGGTGTTTTAGGGTTTAGGGTAGTGCAGTGGTGTTTGTGTAGTGCAGGTGGTTGTGCTGGGGGCAGATGTAGGGTTTAGGGTAGTGCAGTGGTGTTTGTGTAGTATAGGGGTCGTGCTGGGGGTATTGTTTTAGGATTTAGGGTTGTGCAGTGGTGTATGTGTAGTGTAGGGGGTCGTGTTTTAGGGTTTAGGGTAGTGCAGTCGTGTTTGTGTAGTGTAGTAGGTTGTGTTTTAGGTTTTAGGGTAGTACAGTGGTGTTTGGGTAGTGTAGTGGGATGTGCTGGGTTAGTGTGTTAGTGTTTAGGGTAGTGCAGTTTTGTATGTGTAGTGTAGGGGGTCATGTTTTAGGTTTTAGGGTAGTGCAGTGGTGTTTGGGTAGTGCAGAGGGTCGTGCTGGGGGCAGTATTTTAGGGGTTAGGGTAGTGCAGTGATGTTTGGGAAGTGTTGTGGGTCATGCTGGGGGCAGTGTTTTAGGGTTTAGGGTAGTGCAGTATGGTAGGGAAGTGGTGTTTATGCAGTGTAGGGGGTCATGCTGGGGGTAGTGTTTAGGGTTTAGTATACTGCAGCTGTGTTTGGGTAGTGTAGGGGGTACTGCTGGAGGTAGTGTTTAGGGTTTAGGGTGTGCTGTGGTGTTTGTGTAGTGTAGGGATTCATGCTGGGGTAGATTTTTAGGGTTTAGGGTTGTGCAATGGTGTTGGGTTGTGTTGGGGGTACTGCTGGGGTAGTGTTTTAGGGTTTAGGGTAGTTCAGTGGTGTTTGTGTAGTATTGGGGGTAGTTCTGGGGGTAGTGTTTTAGGGTTTAGGTTAGTGCAGTGGTGTTTGGGTAGTGTAGGGGTACTGATGGTGGTAGTATTTTAGGGTTTAGGCTAGTGCAGTGGTGTTTGGGGATTGTAGGAGGTTATGCTGGGGTAGTCTTTTAGATTTTAAGGTAGTGCAGTGGTGTTTGTGTAGTGTAGGGGTCATACTGGGGGTATTGTTTTAGGGTTTAGGGTAGTGCAGTGGTGTTTGTGTTTTGTAGGGGGTCGTGCTGGGGTAAGTGTTTTAGGGTTTAGGGTAGTGGAGTGGTGTTTAGGTAGTAAAGGGGGTCATGCTGGGGTGGTGTTTTAGTGTTTAGGGTAGTGCCGTGGTGTTTGTGTAGTGCAGGTGGTTGTGCTGGTGGTAGATTTAGGGTTTAGGGTAGTGCAGTGGTGTTTGTGGAGTCTAGGGGTCGTGCTGGGAGTTTTGTTTTAGGAATTAGGGTAGTGCAGTGGTGTTTCTGTTTTGTAGGGGGTCGTGCAGGGGTAAGTGTTTTAGGGTTTAGGGTAGTGGAGTGGTGTTTGGGTAGTAAAGGGGGCTATGCTGGGGTGGTGTTTTAGGGTTTAGGGTAGTGCAGTAGTGTTTGTGTAGTGCAGGTGGTTGTGCTGGGGGTAGATGTAGGGTTTAGGATAGTGCAGTGGTGTTTGTGTAGTGTAGGGGTCATGCTGGGGGTATTGTTTTAGGATTTAGGGTTGTGCAGTGGTGTGTGTGTAGTGTAGGGGGTCATGTTTTAGGGTTTAGGGTAGTGCAGTGGTGTTTGTGTAGTGTAGTAGGTTTTGTTTTAGGTTTTAGGGTAGTGCAGTGGTGTTTGGGTAGTGTAGTGGGATGTGCTGGGGCAGTGTTTTAGTGTTTAGGGTAGTGCAGTTTTGTATGTGTAGTGTAGGGGGTCATGTTTTAGGTTTTAGGGTAGTGCAGTGGTGTTTGGGTAGTGCAGGGGGTCATGCTGGGGCCAGTATTTTAGGGGTTAAGGTAGTGCAGTGATGTTTGGGAAGTGTTGTGGGTCATGCTGGGGGCAGTGTTTTAGGGTTTAGGGTAGTGCAGTATGGCATGGAAGTGGTGTTTGTGCAGTGTAGGGGGTCATGCTGGGGGTAGTGTTTAGGGTTTAGTATACTGCAGCTGTGTTTGGGTAGTGTAGGGGGTACTGCTGGAGGTAGTGTTTAGGGTTTAGTGTGTGCTGTGGTGTTTGTGTGGTGTGGGGGGTCATGCTGGGGTAGATTTTTAGGGTTTTGGGTTGTGCAATGGTGTTGGGTTGTGTTGGGGGTACTGCTGGGGTAGTGTTTTAGGGTTTAGGGTAGTGCCGTGGTGATTGTGTAGTGTAGGGGGTCATGCTGGGGGTAGTGTTTTAGGGCATAGGGTAGTGCAGTGGTGTTGTGTAGTGAAGGGGGTACTTCTGGTGGTAGTGTTTTAGGGTTTAGGGCAGTGCAGTGGTGTTTGTGTAGTATTGGGTGTAGTTCTGGGGTTAGTGCTTTAGGGTTGAGGGTAGTGCAGTGGTGTTTGGGTAGTGTAGGGGTAGTGCTGGTGGTAGTGTTTTAGGGTTTAGGGTTGTGCAAGGGTGTTGGGTTGTGTTGGGGCTACTGCTGGGGTAGTGTTTTAGGGTTTAGGTTAGTGCAGTGGTGTTTGGGTAGTGTAGGGGTACTGATGGTGCTAGTATTTTAGGGTTTAGGCTAGTGCAGTGGTGTTTGGGGGTTGTAGGAGGTTATGCTGGGGTAGTCTTTTAGATTTTAAGGTAGTGCAGTGGTGTTTGTGTAGTGTAGGGGTCATACTGGGGGTATTGTTTTAGGGTTTAGGGTAGTGCAGTGGTGTTTGTGTTTTGTAGGGGGTCGTGCTGGGGTAAGTGTTTTAGGGTTTAGGGTAGTGGAGTGGTGTTTGGGTAGTAAACGGGGTCATGCTGGGGTGGTGTTTTAGGGTTTAGGGTAGTGCAGTGGTGTTTGTGTAATGCAGGTGGTTGTGCTGGTGGTAGATTTAGGGTTTAGGGTAGTGCAGTGGTGTTTGTGTAGTGTAGGGGTCGTGCTGGGGGTATTGTTTTAGAAATTAGGGTAGTGCAGTGGTGTTTGTGTTTTGTAGGGGGTCGTGCTGGGGTAAGTGTTTTAGGGTTTAGGGTAGTGGAGTGGTGTTTGGGTAGTAAAGGGGGTTATGCTGGGGTGGTGTTTTAGGGTTTAGGGTAGTGCAGTGGTGTTTGTGTAGTGCAGGTGGTTGTGCTGGGGGTAGATGTAGGGTTTAGGGTAGTGCAGTGGTGTTTGTGTAGTGTAGGGGTCGTGCTGGGGGTATTGTTTTAGGATTTAGGATTGTGCAGTGGTGTATGTGTAGTGTAGGGGGTCGTGTTTTAGGGTTTAGGGTAGTGCAGTGGTGTTTGTGTAGTGTAGTAGGTTGTGTTTTAGGTTTTAGGGTTGCGCAGTGGTGTTTGGGTAGTCTAGTGGGATGTCCTGGGGTAGTGTTTTAGTGTTTAGGGTGGTGCAGTTTTGTATGTGTAGTGTAGGGGGTCATGTTTTAGGTTTTAGGGTAGTGCAGTGGTGTTTGGGTAGTGCAGGGGGTCGTGCTGTGGGCAGTATTTTAGGGGTTAGGGTAGTGCAGTGGTGTTTGGGTAGTCTAGTGGGATGTGCTGGGGTAGTGTTTTAGTGTTTAGGGTGGTGCAGTTTTGTATGTGTAGTGTAGGGGGTCATGTTTTAGGTTTCAGGGTAGTGCAGTGGTGTTTGTGCAGTGTAGGGGGTCATGCTGGGGGTAGTGTTTAGGGTTTAGTATACTGCAGCTTTGTTTGTGTAGTGTAGGGGGTACTGCTGGAGGTAGTGTTTAGGGTTTAGGGTGTGCCGTGGTGTTTGTGTAGTGTAGGGGGTCATGCTGGGTAGATGTTTAGGGTTTAGGGTTGTGCAGTGGTGTTGGGTTGTGTTGGGGGTACTGCTGGGGTAGTGTTTTAGGGTTTAGGGTAGTTCAGTGGTGTTTGTGTAGTATTGGGGGTAGTTCTGGGGGTAGTGTTTTAGGGTTTAGGTTAGTGCAGTGATGTTTGGGTAGTGTAGGGGTACTGATGGTGGTAGTATTTTAGGGTTTAGACTAGTGCAAAGGTGTTTGGGGATTGTAGGGGGTCATGCTGGGGGTAGTGTTTTAGGGTGTAGGTAGTGCAGTGGTGTTTGCGTAGTGTAGGGGGTTGTGTTGGGGGTATGGTTTTAGGGTTTAAGGTAGTGCAGTGGTGTTTGGGTAGTGTAGGGGGTCGTGCTGGTGGTAGATTTAGGGTTTAGGGTAGTGCAATGGTGTTTGTGTAGTGTAGGAGGTCGTGTTTTAGGGTTGAGGCTAGTGCAGTGGTGTTTGGGTACTGTAGGGGGTTATGCTGGGGGTAGTGTTTTAGTGTTTAGGGTAGTGCAGTGTTATTTGTGTAGTGTAGGGAGTCGTGCTTTAGGGTTTAGGGTAGTGCAGTGGTGTTTGGGTAATGCCTGGGTCGTGCAGGGAGTAGTGTTTTGGGACAGTGCAGAGGTGTTTGGGTAGTGTAGGGGGTTTTGCTGGGGGGAGTGTTGTAGTGTTTAGGGTAGTGCAGTTTTGTTTGTTTAGTGTAGGGGGTCATGTTTTAGGGTTTAGGGTAGTGCAGTGGTGTTTGGGTAGTGCAGGAGGACGTGCTGGCGGTAGAGTTTTAGGGTTTAGGGTAGTATAGTGGATTTTCGGCAGTGTAGCAGGTTATGCTGGGGGTAGTCTTTTAGAGTTTAAGGTAGTGCAGTGGTGTTTGGGTAGTGTAGGGGTAGTGCTGGGGGTAGTGTTTTAGGATTCAGGGTAGTGCAGTGATGTTTGGGTTGTTTAGGGGTTGTTTAGGGGGTAGTGTGTAAGGGTTCAGGGTAGTGCAGTGGAGTTTGTGTAGTGTAGGGGGTCATGCTGAAGGTAGTGTTTTAAGGGTTTAGGGTAGTGCAGAGGTGTTTGTGTAGTGTAGCCGGTAGTAGCTTAGGGTTTAGGGTAGTGCTGTGGTGTTTGTGTAGTGTAGGGGGTTCTGCTGGGGGTAGTGTTTTAGGGTTTAGGGTAGTGCAGTGGTATTTGTGTAGTGCAGGGAGTCGTGTTTTAGGGTTTAGGGTAGCACATTTGTTTTTGGGTAGTGTAGGTGTAGGGGGTCGTGCTGGGGGTAGTGTTTTAGGGTTTAAGGTAGTACAGTGGTGTTTGTGTAGTGCAGGGGGTCGTGCTTAAGATAGAGTTTTAGGGTTTAGCCTAGTGCAGTGGTGTTTGTGTAGTGTAGGGGTTCATGCTAGGGGTGGTGTTATGGTTTAGGATAGTGCAGTGGTGTTTGTGTAGTATAGGGGTTCGTTCTGGGGTAGTGTTTTAGGGTTTAGGGTACAGCAGTGGTGTTTTGGTAGTGTAGGGGATCGTGATGGGGCGGTGTTTTAGGGTTTTGGGTAGTGCAGTGGTGTTTGTGTAGGGTAGGGGGTTGTGCTGGTGATAGTGTTTTAGGGTTTAGGGTAGTGCAGTGGTATTTGTGTAGTGCAGGGAGTCGTGTTTTAGGGTTTAGGGTAGCACATTTGTTTTTGGGTAGTGTAGGTGTAGGGGGTCGTGCTGGGGGTAGTGTTTTAGGGTTTAAGGTAGTACAGTGGTGTTTGTGTAGTGCAGGGGGTCGTGCTTAAGATAGAGTTTTAGGGTTTAGCGTAGTGCAGTGGTGTTTGTGTAGTGTAGGGGTTCATGCTAGGGGTGGTGTTATGGTTTAGGATAGTGCAGTGGTGTTTGTGTAGTATAGGGGTTCGTTCTGGGGTAGTGTTTTAGGGTTTTGGGTACAGCAGTGGTGTTTTGGTAGTGTAGGGGATCGTGATGGGGCGGTGTTTTAGGGTTTTGGGTAGTGCAGTGGTGTTTGTGTAGGGTAGGCGGTTGTGCTGGTGATAGTGTTTTAGGGTTTAGGGTAGTGCAGTGGTGTTTGTGTAGTGTAGGGGTCAAGCTGGGTAGTGTTTTAGGGTTTAGGGTAGTACAGTGGTGTTTGTGTAGTGTAGGGGGTCATGCTAGGAGTAGTGTTTTTTATTGTTTAGGGTAGTGCAGTGGTGTTTGTGTAGTGTAGGGGGTCGTGTTTTAGAGTTTATAGTAGTGCGGTGGTGTTTGGGTAGTGTAGGGGGTCATGCTTGGTTTAGTGTTTTAGGGATTAGGGTAGTGCAGTGGTGTTTGTGTAGTGTACGGGGTCATGCTGGGGTAGTGTTGTAGGGTTTATGGTAGTGCAGTGGTGTTTGAGTAGTGTAGGGCGTCAAGCTGGGGGTAGTGTTTAAGGGTTTAGGGTAGTGCAGTGGTGTTTGAGCAGTGTAGGGGGTCATGCTGGGGATAGAGTTTTTGGGTTTAGTGAAGTGCATTGCAGTGGTGTTTGGGTAGTGTAGATGGTCATGCTGGGGGTAGTGTTTTATCTTTTACGGCAGTGCATTGGTGTCTGTGTTGTGTAGGGGGTCATGCTGGGGGTAGTGTTTCAGGGTTTCGGGTAGTGCAGTGGTGTTTGGGTAGTGTAGGGGTGTTTTTGCGGCGGGTAGATTTAGGGTTTAGGGTAGTGCAGTGGTGTTCGGGTAGAGTTGGGGTCAGGCTGGGGGTAGTGTTTTAGGGTTTAGGGTAGTGCAGTGGTGTTTGTGTAGTGTAATGGGTCATGGTGGGGGAAGTGTCTTAGGGTTTAGTGTAGTGCAGTGGTATTTGGGTAGTGTAAGGGGTCGTGCTGGGGGTAGTGTTTTAGGGTTTAGAGTTGCGCAGTGGTGTTTGTGTATTGTAGGGGTCATGCTGAGGGTAGATTTAGGGTTTAGGGTAGTGCATTGGTGTTTGGGTAGTGTAGGGGGTCGTGCTGGCTGTAGATTTAGGGTTTCGGGTAGTGCAGTGGTGTTTGGGTAGTGCAGGGTGTCGTGCTTGGGGTAGTGTTTTATGGGTTTAGGGTAGTGCAGTGATGTTTGGGTAGTATTGGGGTTGTGCTGGGGTAGTGTTTTAGGGTTTATGGTAGTGCAGTGGTGTTTGTGTAGTGCAGGGGGTTGTGCTGGCGGTAGATGTAGGGTTTAGGGTAGTGCAGTGGTGTTTGGGTAGTGCAGGGGGTTGTTGTAGGGGTAAAGTGTTAGGGTTTAGGGTAGTGCATTAGTGTTTGTGTAGTGTAGGGGGTCGTGTTTCAGGGTTTAAGGTAGTGCTGTGGTGTTTGGGTAGTGTAGGGGGTCATGCTAGGTTTAGAGTTTTAGTGTTTTGGGTAGTGCAGTGGTGTTTGTGTAGTGTAGGGGGTCATGCTGGGGGTAGTGTTTTAGGGTTTAGGGTAGTGCAGTGGTGTTTGTGTAGTATTGGGGGTAGTTCTGGGGGTAGTGTTTTAGGGTTTAGGGTAGTGCAGTGGTGTTTGTGTAGTGTAGGGGTCAAGCTGGGTAGTGTTTTAGGGTTTAGGGTAGTGCAGTGGTGTTTGAGTAGTATAGGGGGTCATGCTGGGGGTAGCTTTTTCAAGTTTAGGGCAGTGCATTGCAGTGGAGTTTGAGTAGTGTAGGTGGTCATGCTGGGGCAGTGTTTTACTGTTTACGGCAATGCAGTGGTGTCTGTGTAGTGTAGGGGGTTATGCTGAGGTAGTGTTTCAGGGTTTAGGGTAGTACAGTGTTGTTCGGGTAGTGTTGGGGTCATGCTGGGGGTAGTGTTTTAGGGTTTAGGGTAGTGCTGTGGTGTTTGTGTAGTGTAATGGGTGTAGTAGCTTATGGTTTAGGGTAGTGCCGCGGTGTTTGTGTATTGTAGGGGGTCATGCTAGGAGTAGTGTTTTAGGGTAGTGCAGTGGTGTTTGTGTAGTGTAGGGGGTCGTGTTTTAGAGTTTATGGTAGTGCGGTGGTTGGGTAGTGTAGGAGGTCATGTTTTAGGGTTTAAGGTAGTGCGGTGGTGTTTGGGTAGTGTAGGGGGTCATGCTAGGTTTAGAGTTTTAGTGTTATGGGTAGTGCAGTGGTGTTTGTGTGGTGTAGGGGGTCATGCTGGGGGTAGTGTTTTAGGGTGTAGGGTAGTACAGTGGTGATTGTGTAGTGTAGGGGGTTGTGCTGGGGATAGATGTAGGGTTTAAGTTAGTGCAGTGGTGTTTGGGTAGTGTAGTGGTCATGGTAGGGGTAGAGTTATAGGGTTTAGGGTAGTGCAGTGGTGTTTGAGTAGTGTAGGGGGTCATGCTGGGGGTAGTTTTTTTGGGATTAGGGCAGTCCATTGCAGTGGTGTTTGGGTAGTGTAGGTGGTCATGCTGGGGGTAGTGTTTTAGGGTTTAGGGTAGTACAGTGTTGTTTGCGAATTGTAGGGGTATGTGCGGGGGTAGATTTAGGGTTTAGGGTAGTGCAGCGGTGTTCGGGTAGTGTTGGGGATCATGCTGGGGGTAGTGTTTTAGGGTTTAGGGTAGTGCAGTGGTGTTTGTGTAGTATAGGGTTTTTTGCTGGGGTAATGGTTTAGGGTAGTGCAGTAGTGTTTTGGTAGTGTAGGGGATCGTGCTGGGGGTGGTGTTTTAGGGTTTAGGGTAGTGCAGTGGTGTTTGTGTAGTATAGGTTTTTTTGCTGGGGTAGTGTATTAGGGTTTAGGGTAGTGCAGCGGTGTTCGGGTAGTGTAGGGGGTCGTGCTGGTGGTGGTGTTTTAGAGTTTAGGGTAGTGCAGTGGTGTTTGTGTAGTGTAGAGGTTGTGCTGGTGGTAGTGTTTTAGTGTTTAGGGTAGTGCAGTGGTGTTTGTGTAGTGTAGGGGTCAAGCTGGGGGTAGTGTTTAAGGGTTTTGGCTAGTGCAGTGGTGTTTGAGTAGTGTAGGGGGTCATTCTGGGGCTAGTGTTTTTGGGTTTAGGGCAGTGCATTGCAGTGGTGTTTGGGTAGTGTAGATGGTCATGCTGGGGATAGTGTTTAATCTTTTACGACAGTGCATTGGTGTCTGTGTTGTGTTGGGGGTCATGCTGGGGGTAGTGTTTCAGGGTTTAGGGTAGTGCAGTGGTGTTTGTGTAGTATAATGGGTCATGCTGGGGGAAGTGTCTTAGGGTTTAGGGTAGCGCAGTTGTGTTTGGTTAGTGTAGGGGGTCGTGATGGGGGTAGATGTAGGGTTTTGGGTAGTGCAGTGGTGTTTCGGTAGTGCCGGGGTTCGTGCTTGGGGTAGTGTTTTAGTGTTTAGGGTAGTGCAGTGGTGTTTGGGTATTGTAGGGGGTCATGCTGGGGGTAGTGTTTAGGGGTTTAGGGTATTGCAGTATGGTAGTGCAGTGGTGTCTGTGTAGTGTAGTGGGTCATGCTGGGGTAGTGTTTTAGGGTTTAGGGTAGTGCAGTGATGTTTGGGTAGTGTAAGGGGTACTGCTGGGGGTAGTGTTTTAGGGTTTAGG
Source organism: Triturus cristatus (assembly GCF_964204655.1). Classification (NCBI taxonomy): domain Eukaryota; kingdom Metazoa; phylum Chordata; class Amphibia; order Caudata; family Salamandridae; genus Triturus; species Triturus cristatus. The sequence goes on from NC_140579.1 coordinate 759,588,943, forward strand.
GTAGTGCAGTGGTGTTTGTGTAGTATTGGGGGTAGTTCTGGGGGTAGTGTATTAGGGTTTAGGGTAGTGAAGTGGTGTTTGGGTAGTGTAGGGGGTACTGCTGGGGGTAGTGTTTTAGGGTTGTGCAGTGGTGTGTGTGTAGTATTGGGGTTAGTTCTGGGGGTAGTGTTTTAGGGTTTAGGGTAGTGTAGTGGTGTTTGTGTAGTGCAGGGGGTTGTGCTGGGGTAGATGTTGGGTTTAGGGTAGTGCAGTAGTGTTTGGGTAGTGCATTGGCTCGTGCTAGGGGTAAAGTTTTAGGGTTTAGGGTAGTGCACTGGTTTTTGGGTAGTGAAGGGGGTCATGCTGGGGATAGTGTTTTAGAGTTTAAGGTAGTGCAGTGGTGTTTGGGTAGTGTAGTGGGTCATGCTGGGGATAGTGTTTTAGGGTTTAGGGCAATGCAGTAGGGTAGTGCACTGGTGTTTGTGTAGTGTATGGGGTAATGCTAGGGGTAGTGTTTTAGGGTTTAAGATAGTGCAGTTGTGTTTGGGTAGTGTAGAGGGTACTGCTGGGGATAGTGTTTTAAATTCCAGGGTAGTGCCGTGGTGTTTGTGTAGTGTAGGGGGTCATGCTGGGGGTAGTGTTTTAGAGTTTTGGGTAATGCAGTGGTGTAGGGGGTACTGCTGGGGCAGTGTTTTAGGGTTTAGGGTAGTGCAGTGGTGTTTGTGTAGTATTGGGGGTCGTGTTTTAGGGTTTAGGGTAGTGCAGTGGTGTTTGGGTAGTGTAGGGGGTCATGCTAGGTGTAGAGTTTTAGTGTTTTGGGTAGTGCAGTGGTGTTTGTGTAGTGTAATGGGTCATGCTGGGGGAAGTGTCTTAGTGTTTAGGGTAGTTCAGTGGTGTTTGTGTAGTGTAGGGGGTCGTGTTTTCGAGTTTATGGTAGTGCGGTGGTGTTTGGGTAGTGTAGGGGGTCATGCTTGGGGTAGTGTTTTAGGGTTTAGGGTAGTGCAGTGGCATTTGTGTAGTATAGGGGTTCGTGCTGGGGTAATGTTTTAGGGTTTAAGGTAGTGCAGTGGTATTTTGGTAGTGTAGGGGGTCGTGCTGGGGGTTTGTGTTTTAGGGTTTAGGGTAGTGCAGTGGTGTTTGTGTAGTGTAGGGGGTCGTGCTGGTGGTAGTGTTTTAGGGTTTAGGGTAGTGCAGTGGTGTTTGTGTAGTGTAGGGGGTCAAGCTGGGGGTAGTGTTTAAGTGTTTAGGGTAGCGCAGTGGTGTTTGAGCAGTGTAGGGGGTTATGCTGGGGATAGTGTTTTTGGGTTTAGGGAAGTGCATTGCAGTGGTGTTTGGGTAGTGTAGATGGTCCAGCTGGGGGTAGTGTTTTATCTTTTACGGCAGTGCATTGGTGTCTGTGTTGTGTAGGGGGTCATGCTGGGGGTAGTGTTTCAGGGTTTAGGGTAGTGCAGTGGTATTTGGGTAGTGTAGGGGTGTTTTAGCGGCGGGTAGATTTAGGGTTTAGGGTAGTGCAGTGGTGTTCGGGTAGTGTTGGCGTTATGCAGGGGGTACTGTTTTAGGGTTTAGGGTAGTGCAGTGGTGTTTGTGTAGTGTAATGGGTCATGGTGGGGGAAGTGTCTTAGGGTTTAGTGTAGCGCAGTGGCATTTGGGTAGTGTAAGGGGTCGTGCTGGGGATAGTGTTTTAGGGTTTAGAGTAGCGCAGTGGTGTTTGTGTATTGTAGGGGTCATGCTGGGGGTAGATTTAGGGTTTAGGGTAGTGCAGTGGTGTTTGGGTAGTGTAGGGGGTCGTGCTGGCTGTAGATTTAGGGTTTCGGGTAGTGCAGTGATGTTTGTGTGGTATAGGGGGTCGTGTTTTAGGGTTTAGGGTAGTACAGTGGTGTTTCGGTAGTGTAGGGGGTCGTGCTGGGGGTAATGCTTTTGGGTTAAGGGTAGTGCAGTTGTGTTTGGGTAGTGAAGGGTGTCGTGCTGGGGGTAGTGTTTTAGGGTTTAGGGTAGTACAGTAGGGTTTGTGTAGTGTAGGGGGTCGTGCTGGGGTAGTGTTTTAGGGTTTAGGTTACTGCAGTGGTATTTGGTGTGGTGTAGGGGTAGTGCTGTGGGTAGTGTTTTAGGGTTCAGGGTAGTGAAATGATGTTTGGTTAGTTTAGGGGGTTGTTCTCGGGATGTGTTTAAGGGTTTAGGGTAGTGGAGTGGTGTTTGTGTAGTGTAGGGGGTCATGCTGGGGTAGTGTTTTATGGTTTAGGGTAGTGCAGTGGTGTTTGTGTTTTGTAAGGGTTAGTCTTTTAGGGTTTAGGGTAGTACTGTGGTGTTTGTGTAGTTTAGGGGGTTGTGTTTTAGGGTTTAGGGTAGTGCAGTGGTGTTTGTGTAGTTTAGGGGGTTGTGTTTTAGGGTTTAGGGTAGTGCAGTGGTGTTTGTGTAGTGTAGGGGGTCACGCTGGGGGTAGTGTTTTAGGGTTTAGGGTAGTGCAGTGGTGTTTGTGTAGTGTAGAGGTCGGGTTTTAGGGTTTAGGGTAGTGCAGTGCTGTTTGGGTAGTGTAGGGGGTCATGCTGGGGGTAGTGTTTTGAGGATTAGGGTAGTGAAGTGGTGTCAGCAATTCCATCATCTGTCTGGCCCGATATTATGGGTGAGGTTCCCACCCCTAAGAACGAAATCAAGAGTCTTGGGGTCTGGCTCGAACCGGACCTATCCATGAAGACCCAGGCAACTAAAACAGCTGGAACCTGCTTCGGACTTATGCGGTCAGTCCGCAAGATCCTTCCTCTGCTTCCCCTTCAATCCAGGAAACTCCTGGTTCAAGGACTGGTCCTTGCACGATTGGACTACAGCAATGCGGTCTACTTAGGAGCCCCTGAAGCTACTCTGGGCAGGCTACAATGAACCCAAAATGCGGCGGCCCGGATGCTGATGGGTCTTCCTTCCAGAACCTCTGCCAGACCTGCGCTTAAGACTCTGCACTGGTTACCAGTCCGAGAGAGGATCGAGTTCAAGGCAATGTGCATTGCTTACAAGCTCCTCAATGGACAAGGTCCTTTGATCTTAGGAGATATGGTTACCCCGTACAAAGCTCCGAGATCTCTGCGCTCAGACAATGAGCGACTGGCCACTGTCCCCAGGTTTAGGAGGGTGCGTGCTGGAGGCCGTCGCTTCTCCGTAAAGGCAGCCACTCGCTGGAACTCGCTTCCCCGCAGCCTGCGGTTGGAACCCTGCTACCTGCGTTTTCGCAAGCAGCTTAAAACTTTGCTCTTCTCTAAATAAGTTTCCCCTCCCCTCTTGACTAATTCAAGCTCTCACAGCGCGGGGATGCCTCCGGGTCACCAGGCGCTTTACAAATCTTTAAATAATAATAATAATAATAATTTGTGTAGTGTAGGGGTTCGTGCTGGGGTTAGATTTATGGTTTAGGGTAGTGCAATGGTGTTTGTGTAGTGTAGGCGGTCGTGTTTTAGGGTTTAGGGTAGTGCAGTGGTGTTTGGGTAGTGTAGTGGGTTGTGCTGGGGGTAGTGTTTTAGTCTTTAGGGTAGTGCAGTATTGTTTGTGTAGTGTAGGGGGTCATGTTTTAGGGTTTAGGGTAGTACAGTGGTGTTTGGGTAGTGCAGGGGTTGTGCTGGGGGTAGTGTTTTAGAGCAGTGCAGAGGTGTTTGTGTACTGTAGTGGGTCGTGCTGGTGACAGTGTTTTAGGGTTTAGGGAAGTGCAGTGGTATTTGTGTAGTGTAGGGGGTCATGTTTTAGGGTTTAGGGTAGTGCAGTGGTTTATGGATAGTGTAGGGGGTTCTGCTGGGGGTAGTGTTTTAGTGTTTAGGGTAGTGCAGTTTTGTTTGTGTAGTGTAGGGGTCATGTTATAGGGTTTAGGGTAGTGCAGTGGTGTTTGGGTAGTGAAGGGGGTCGTGCTGGGGGTAGTGTTTTAGGGTTTAGGGTAGTACAGTAGGGTTTGTGTAGTGTAGGGTGTCGTGCTTTGGGTATTGTTATAGGGTTTAGGGAAGTGCAGTGGTGTTTGTGTAGTGTAGGGGGTCGTGCTGGGGTAGTGTTTTAGGGTTTAGGTTACTGCAGTGGTATTTGGTGTGGTGTAGGGGTAGTGCTGTGGGTAGTGTTTTAGGGTTTAGGGTAGTGAAATGATGTTTGGTTAGTTTAGGGGGTTTTTCTCGGGATGTGTTTAAGGGTTTAGGGTAGTGGAGTGGTGTTTGTGTAGTGTAGGGGGTCATGCTGGGGTAGTGTTTTATGGTTTAGGGTAGTGCAGTGGTGTTTGTGTTTTGTAAGGGTTAGTCTTTTAGGGTTTAAGGTAGTACTGTGGTGTTTGTGTAGTTTAGGAGGTCGTGTTTTAGGGTTTAGGGTAGTGCAGTGGTGTTTGGGTAGTGTAGTGGGTTGTGCTGGGGGTAGTGTTTTAGTCTTTAGGGTAGTGCAATATTGTATGTGTAGTGTAGGGGGTCATGTTTTAGGGTTTAGGGTAGTACAGTGGTGTTTGGGTAGTGCAGGGGTTGTGCTGGGGGTAGTGTTTTAGAGCAGTGCAGAGGTGTTTGTGTACTGTAGTGGGTCGTGCTGGTGCCAGTGTTTTAGGGTTTAGGGTAGTGCAGTGGTATTTGTGTAGTGTAGGGGGTCATGATTTAGGGTTTAGTGTAGTGCAGTGGTGTTTGTATAGTGTAGGGGGTCATGCTAGGGGTAATGTTTAAGGGTTTAGGGTAGTGCAGTGGTGTTTGTGTAGTGTAGGGGGTCGTGCTGGGATAGATTTAGGGTTTAGGGTAGTACAGTGGTGTGTGTGTAGTGTAGGAGGTCGTGTTTTAGGGTTTATGGTAAAGCAGTAGTGTTTGGGTAGTGTAGGGGGTTGTGCTGGGGGTAGTGTTTTGGTGTTTAGGGTAGTGCAGTTTTGTTTGTGTAGTGTAGGGGGTAGTGATTTAGGGTTTAGGGTAGTGCAGTGGTGTTTGGGTAGTGTAGGGGGTCGTGCTGGGGGTAGTGTTTTAGGGTTTAGGTTAGTGCAGTAGGGTAGTGCAGTGGTGTTTGTGTAGTGTAGGGGGTCCTGCTGGGGGTAGGGTTTTAGGGATTAGGATAGGGCAGTTGTGTTTGGGTAGTGTAGTGGTACTGCTTGGGTACAGTTTTAGGGTTTAGGGTAGTGCCTTGTTGTTTGTGTAGTGTAGGGGTTCATGCTGGGGGTAGTGTATTAGGGTTTAGGATAGTGCAGTGGTGTTTGGGTGATGTAGGGGTCATGCTGGGGGTAATGTTTTAGAGTTTAGGCTAGTGCAGTGGTGTTTGGGTAGTATAGGGGGTCGTGCTGGGGGTAGTGTTTTAGAGTTTAGCATAGTGCAGTGGTGTTTGGGTAGTGTAGGGGGTGTGCTGGGGTAGTGCATTAGAGTTTAAGGTAGTGCAGTGGTGTTTGTGTACTGTAGGGGTAGTGTTTTAGGGTTTAGGGTAGTGCAGTGGGGTTTGTGTAGTGTAGGGGGTCATGCTGAGGGTAATGTTTTAGGATTTAGGGTAGTGCAGTGGTTTTTGTGTAGTATAGGGGGTCGTATTTTAGGGTTTAGGGTAGTGCCGTGGTGTTTGGGTAGTGTAGGGGGTCGTGCTGAGGGTAGTGTTTTTGGGTTTAGGATAGTGCAGTTGTGTTTGGGTTGTGAAGGGGGTTGTTCTGGGGGTAGTGTTTTAGGGTTTAGGATAGTACAGTCGTGTTTGTGTAGTATAGGGGGTCGTGCGTGGGGCAGTGATTTAGGATTTAGGGTAGTGCAGTGGTGTTTGTGTAGTATAGGGGTCACGCTCGGGGTAGATTTTGGGTAGTGCATTAGTGTTTGGGTAATGTAGGGGGTCGTGCTGTGGGTAGTGTTTTCAGGTTTAGGGCAGTTGAGTACAGTAGTGTTTGTGTAGTGGTGGGGGTCGTGCTGGGGGTACTGTTTTAGGGTTTAGGGTAGTGAAGTGGTGTTTGTGCAGTGTAGGGGGTTGTGCTGAGGGGTAGATGTAGGGTTTAGGGTAGTGCAGTGGTGTTTGTGTAGTGTAGGGTGTCGTGCTTTGGGTAGTGTTTTAGGGTTTAGGGGAGTGCAGTGGTGTTTGTGTAGTGTAGGGGGTAGTGCTGGTGTTAGTGTTTTAGGGTTTGGGGTAGTGCAGTGATGTTTGGTTAGTGTAGGGGGTTGTTCTCGGGGATGTGTTTAAGGGTTTAGGGTAGTGGAGTGGTGTTTGTGTAGTGTATGGGGTCGTGCTGGGGTAGTGTTTTAGAGCTTAGGGTAGTGCAGTGGTGTTTGTGTTTTGCAGGGATTAGTGTTTTAGGGTTTCGGGTAGTGCTGTGGAGTTTGTGTAGTGTAGGGGGTTGTGCTGGGGGTAGTGTTTTAGGGTTTAGGGTAGTGCAGTGGTGTTTGTGTAGTGTAGGGGGTCTTGCTGGGGGTAGTGTTTTAGGGTTTGTGGTAGTGCAGTGGTGTTTGTGTAGTAAAGCAGGTCAAGCTCGGGGTAGTGTTTTAGGGTTTAGGGTAGTGCAGTGGTGTTTGTGTAGTGTAGGGGGTCATGCTGGGGGTAGTGTTTTAGGGTTTAGGGCAGTGCAGTGGTGTTTGTGTAGTGTAGGGGTTGGTGCTGGTGGTAGTGGTTTTAGGGTTTAGGGTAGTGCAGTGGTGTTTGGGTAGTGTAGGGGTTGTGCTGGGGGTAATGTTTTTGGGTTAAGGGTAGTGCAGTTGTGTTTGGGTAGTGAAGGGGGTCGTGCTGGGGGTAGTGTTTTAGGGTTTAGGGTAGTACAGTAGGGTTTGTGTAGTGTAGGGTGTCGTGCCTTGGGTAGTGTTTTAGGGTTTAGGGAAGTGCAGTGGTGTTTGTGTAGTGCAGGGGGTTGTGCTGAGGGGTAGATGTAGGGTTTAGGGTAGTGCAGTGGTGTTTGTGTGGTATAGGGGGTCGTGTTTTAGGGTTTAGGGTAGTACAGTGGTGTTTGGGTAGTGTAGGGGGTCGTGCTGGGGGTAATGTTTTTGGTTTAAGGGTAGTGCAGTTGTGTTTGGGTAGGGAAGGGGGTCGTGCTGGGGGTAGTGTTTTAGGGTTTAGGGTAGTACAGTAGGGTTTGTGTAGTGTAGGGTGTCGTGCTTTGGGTAGTGTTTTAGGGTTTAGGGAAGTGCAGTGGTGTTTGTGTAGTGTAGGGGCTCGTGCTGGGGTAGTGTTTTAGGGTTTAGGTTACTGCAGTGGTATTTGGTGAGGTGTAGGGGTAGTGCTGTGGGTAGTGTTTTAGGGTTCAGGGTAGTGCAATGATGTTTGGTTAGTTTAGGGGGTTGTTCTCGGGATGTGTCTAAGGGTTTAGGGTAGTGGAGTGGTGTTTGTGTAGTGTAGGGGGTCATGTTGGGGTAGTGTTTTATGGTTTAGGGTAGTGCAGTGGTGTTTGTGTTTTATAGGGGTTAGTCTTTTAGGGTTTAGGGTAGTACTGTGGTGTTTGTGTAGTCTAGGGGGTTGTGCGGGGGTAGTGTTTTAGGGTTTAGGGTAGTGCTGTGGTGTTTGTGTAGTTTAGGGGGTTGTGTTTTAGGGTTTAGGGTAGTGCAGTGATGTTTGTGTAGTGTAGGGGTCATGCTGGGGGTAGTGTTTTAGGGTTTAGGGTACTGCAGTGGTGTTTGTGTAGTGTAGGGGTCGGGTTTTAGGGTTTAGGGTAGTGCAGTGCTGTTTGGGTAGTGTAGGGGGTCATGCTGGGGGTAGTGTTTTGAGGATTAGGGTAGTGAAGTGGTGTTTGTGTAGTGTAGGGGTTCGTGCTGGGGTTAGATTTATGGTTTAGGGTAGTGCAATGGTGTTTGTGTAGTGTAGGAGGTCGTGTTTTAGGGTTTAGGGTAGTGCAGTGGTGTTTGGGTAGTGTAGTGGGTTGTGCTGGGGGTAGTGTTTTAGTCTTTAGGGTAGTGCAATATTGTATGTGTAGTGTAGGGGGTCATGTTTTAGGGTTTAGGGTAGTACAGTGGTGTTTGGGTAGTGCAGGGGTTGTGCTGGGGGTAGTGTTTTAGAGCAGTGCAGAGGTGTTTGTGTACTGTAGTGGGTCGTGCTGGTGCCAGTGCTTTAGGGTTTAGGGTAGTGCAGTGGTATCTGTGTAGTGTAGGGGATCATGTTTTAGGGTTTAGGGTAGTGCAGTGGTTTTTGGGTAGTGCAGGGGTTGTGCTGGGAGTAGTGTTTTAGAGCAGTGCAGAGGTGTTTGTGTAATGTATTTTGTCGTGCTGGTGTCAGTGTTTTAGGGTTTAGGGTAGTACACTTGTGTTGTGGTAGTTTAGGGTGTTGTGCTGGAGTAGTGTTTTAGGGTTTAGGGTATTGAAGTGGTGTTTGTGTAGTGTAGGGGACCGTGCTGGGGTAGATTTAGGGTTTAGGGTAGTGCAGTGGTGTTTGTGTAGTGTAGGGGGTCGTGCTGGGGGTAGTGTTTTAGGGTTTAGGTTACTGCAGTGGTCTTTGGTGTGGTGTAGGGGTAGTGCTGGGGGTAGTGTTTTAGGGTTTATGGTAGTGCAGTGATGTTTGGTTAGTGTAGGGGTTGTTCTCGGGGTTGTGTTTAAGGGTTTCGGGTAGTGGAGTGGTGTTTGTGTAGTGTAGGGGGTCGTGCTGGGGTAGTGTTTTAGGGTTTAGAGTAGTGCAGTGGGGTTTGTGTTTTGTAGGGGGTAGTGTTTTAGGGTTTAGGGTAGTGCTGTGGTGTTTGTGTAGTGTAGGGGGTTGTGCTGGGGGAAGTGTTTTAGGGTTTAGGGTATTGCAGTGCTGTTTGGGTAGTGTAGGGGGTCATGCTGAGGGTAGTGTTTTGGGGATTAGGGTTGTGAAGTGGTGTTTGTGTAGTGTAGGGGTTCGTGCTGGGGTTAGATTTATGGTTTAGGGTAGTGCAATGGTGTTTGTGTAGTGTAGGAGGTCGTGTTTTAGGGTTTAGGGTAGTGCAGTGGTGTTAGGGTAATGTAGGGGGTTGTGCTGGGTGTAGTGTTTTAGTCCTTAGGGTAGTGCAATATTGTATGTGTAGTGTAGGGGGTCATGTTTTAGGATTTAGGGTAGTACAGTGGTGTTTGGGTAGTGCAGGGGTTGTGCTGGGGGTAGTGTTTTAGAGCAGTGCAGAGGTGTTTGTGTAGTGTAGTGGGTCGTGCTGGTACCAGTGTTTTAGGGTTTAGGGTAGTGCAGTGGTATTTGTGTAGTGTAGGGGGTCATGTTTTAGGGTTTAGGGTAGTGCAGTGGTGTTTGGGTAGTGCAGGGGTTGTGCTGGGGGTAGCGTTTTAGGGCAGTGCAGACATGTTTGTGTAGTGTATTGGGTCGTGCTGGTGGCAGTGTTTTAGGGTTTAGGGTAGTACACTTGTGTTTTGGTAGTGTAGGGTGTTGTGCTGGAGTAGTGTTTTAGGGTTTAGGGTAGTGAAGTGGTGTTTGTGTAGTGTAAGGGGTCGTGCTGGGGGTAGATTTAGGGTTTAGGGTAGTACAGTGGTATTTGTGTAGTGTAGGAGGTCGTGTTTTAGGGATTAGGGGAGAGCAGTGGTGTTTGGGTAGCGTAGGGGGTTGTGCTGGGGGTAGTGTTTTAGTGTTTAGGGTAGTGCAGTTTTGTTTGTGTAGTGTAGGGGTCATGTTTTAGGGTTTAGGGTAGTGCAGTGTTGTTTGGGTAGTGCAGGGGGTCGTGCTGGGGATAGTGTTTTAGTGTTTAGGGTAGTGCAGTAGTGTTTGGGTAGTGTAGGGGGTCATGCTGGAGGTAGTGTTTTAGGGTTTAGGGTAGTGCAGTAGGGTAGTGCAGTGGTGTTTGTGTAGTGTAGGGGGTCATGCTGGGGGTAGTGTTTTAGGGATTAGGATAGGGCAGTTGTGTTTGGGTAGTGTAGGGGTACTGCTGGGGGTAGAGTTTTAGGGTTTAGGGTAGTGCCTTGTTGTTTGTGTAGTGTAGGGGTTCATGCTGGGGGTAGTGTATTAGGGTTTAGGGTTATGCAGTGTTGTTTGTGTAATGCAGAGGGTCATTTTTAGGGTTTAGGGTAGTGCACTGGTGTTTGGGTAGTGCCGGGGTTGTGCTGGGGGTAGTGTTTTCGGGCAGTGCAGAGGTGTTTGTGTAGTGTATGGGGTCGTGCTGGGGTAGTGTTTTAATTTTTAAGGTAGTGCAGTGGTGTTTGTGTAGTGTAGGGGGTCGTGTTTTAGGGTTTAGTGTAGTGCACTGGTGTTTCGATAGTGTAGGGGGTCGTGCTGGGAGTAGTGTTTTAGTGTTTAGGGTAGTGCAGTGGGGTTTGTGTTTTGTAGGGGGTAGTGTTTTAGTGTTTAGGGTAGTGAAGTGGTGTTTGTGTAGTGTAGGGGGTCGTGCTGGGGGTAGTGTTTTATGGTTTAGAGTAGTGCAGTGGGGTTTTTGTTTTGTAGGGGGTAGTGTTTTAGTGTTTAGGGTAGTGAAGTGGTGTTTGTGTAGTGTAGGGGGTCGTGCTGGGGGTAGTGTTTTATGGTTTAGAGTAGTGCAGTGGGGTTTTTGTTTTGTAGGGGGTAGTGTTTTAGTGTTTAGGGTAGTGAAGTGGTGTTTGTGTAGTGTAGGGGGTCGTGCTGGGGGTAGTGTTTTAGGGTTTAGGTTACTGCAGTGGTGTTTGGTGTGGAGTAGGGGTAGTGCTGGGGGTAGTGTTTTAGGGTTTATGGTAGTGCAGTGATGTTTGGTTAGTGTAGGGGGTTGTTCTCGGGGTTGTGTTTAAGGGTTTCGGGTAGTGGAGTGGTGTTTGTGTAGTGTAGGGGGTCGTGCTGGGGTAGTGTTTTAGGGTTTAGAGTAGTGCAGTGGGGTTTGTGTTTTGTAGGGGGTAGTGTTTTAGGGTTTAGGGTAGTGCTGTGGTGTTTGTGTAGTGTAGGTTGTTGTGCTGGGGGAAGTGTTTTAGGGTTTAGGGTATTGCAGTGGTGTTTGTGTAGTGTAGGGGTCGGGTTTTAGGGTTTAGGGTAGTGCAGTGCTGTTTGGGTAGTGTAGGGGGTCATGCTGAGGGTAGTGTTTTGGGGATTAGGGTTGTGAAGTGGTGTTTGTGTAGTGTAGGGGTTCGTGCTGGGGTTAGATTTATGGTTTAGGGTAGTGCAATGGTGTTTGTGTAGTGTAGGAGGTCGTGTTTTAGGGTTTAGGGTAGTGCAGTGGTGTTAGGGTAATGTAGGGGGTTTTGCTGGGTGTAGTGTTTTAGTCCTTAGGGTAGTGCAATATTGTATGTGTAGTGTAGGGGGTCATGTTTTAGGGTTTAGGGTAGTACAGTGGTGTTTGGGTAGTGCAGGGGTTGTGCTGGGGGTAGTGTTTTAGAGCAGTGCAGAGGTGTTTGTGTAGTGTATTGGGTCGTGCTGGTGCCAGTGTTTTAGGGTTTAGGGTAGTGCAGTGGTATTTGTGTAGTGTAGGGGGTCATGTTTTAGGGTTTAGGGTAGTGCAGTGGTGTTTGGGTAGTGCAGGGGTTGTGCTGGGGGTAGCGTTTTAGAGCAGTGCAGAGGTGTTTGTGTAGTGTATTAGGTCGTTCTGGTGCCAGTGTTTTAGGGTTTAGGGTAGTGCAGTGGTATTTGTGTAGTGTAGGGGGTCATGTTTTAGGGTTTATGGTAGTACACTTGTGTTTTGGTAGTGTAGGGTGTTGTGCTGGAGTAGTGTTTTAGGGTTTAGGGTAGTGAAGTGGTGTTTGTGTAGTGTAGGGGGTCGTGCTGGGGGTAGATGAACAAGTTACTTACCTTCGGTAACGCTTTTTCTGGTGGATACAGTATCTGCCTGTGGATTCCTCACCTTGTGAATATCCCCTGCGCCAGCAACATTCGGAAACTTTTGTAGCAGTCCACGCCGATGGGGTCGAAGATGACGTCACAGAGACACGGCTCCGCTCGCGACTCCACTGACGTCACCGGCTCCATAAGAAGACCTCCTCGGCGTGATGACGTCAGTTCCGCCCCTTTTTTCCGTGCCTCCGAGGCACACGGACGGACTGACAGCAATATGTACATAAACAGCATACACAGTACACAATATGCATATCAACACACACAGTGTGGAAAAGAAACATCAAAGCACTAGAAATAACCCAATGTCCTTGACAGTCATAAATACATTTGAAATCAATAATAGAACTACCGTCATAGAGTCACTGGAATAGAAGGATGGACAACGGGGAGGCGGGTGGGTCAGTGAGGAATCCACAGGCAGATACTGTATCCACCAGAAAAAGCGTTACCGAAGGTAAGTAACTTGTTCTTCTGATGGATACATCTGCCAGTGGATTCCTCACCTTGTGAATAGATTCCACAGCAGTCCCCGCTCCCGGAGGAGGGTGTCCATCCCCCTATACCAGAAAATCCTGAAGGACGGAACGGGCAAAATGTCCGTCCCTCCTCACCTCAGAATCTAAACAATAATGTTTTGCAAAGGTGTGAAGGGAGGCCCAAGTTGCCGCCCTACAAATGTCCTCCACAGGAACACCCCTAGACAAAGCAGAGGTAGAAGACTTTGCTCTAGTGGAATGAGCTCTTAAACCCTCCGGAGGCTCCTTACCAGCTAGGGAGTAGCAGATCTTGATGCATAGCACAATCCATCTTGAAAGGGTGCGCTTGTGCACCGCACGACCCTTTCTGCAGCCAGCAAAGCCCACAAAGAGCTGGTCATCAATCCTGTAGTCCTTAGTCCTGTCCAGGTAAAAGCTCACCGCCCTCTTAGGGTCCAAGCGGTGAAGTCTCTCCTCCTCCTTGGAAGGGTGAGGGGGAGGATAAAAGGTAGGAAGGGTAATGGACTGCCCCAGATGGAAGGGAGTTACCACCTTAGGCAAAAACGCAGCCCTGGTCCGGAGAACCATTCGTTCAGCATGCACAGTCAAGAATGGGGGTTTTGAACTAAGAGCTTGAAGCTCACTTACTCTCCTTGCCGAGGTGATTGCAACGAGGAAAACCGTCTTAAAAGACAACAGTCTCAAGGGACACTTATGTAAGGGCTCGAAAGGAGAACCCATAAGATAAGTCAGTACAAGGTTTAAGTCCCACTGAGGTACAATAAAGGGAGTAGGAGGAAATTTATTCGTAAGGCCCTTGAGAAACCTAAGCACAATAGGTGACTTAAATAAGGACGGCTGATCCGGCAGGCATAGGAAAGCCGACAAAGCCGATAAATATCCCTTTACAGTGGCCACAGCAAAGCCCTGCTGGGCAAGAGAAAGAGCAAACTGCAGAATGTTAGACAAACGAGCCTTCAAGGGATCAATCGACCTCTCTCCACACCAGAGAACGAACTTAGACCACCTATAGGAGTATATGGATTTGGTGGAGTGTCGCCTGGCCGATAAAATAACATCCACCACATCTGGCGGGAGAGAGAAAGAATTCAGGTTGCCCCGTTCAATCTCCAGGCATGAAGGTGTAAGCTCCGGAGGTGGGGGTGTAGAACCTGCCCCTCCGACTGCGAGAGGAGGTCTGCCCTCAGAGGGAGACGGAGCGGAGGGCACGAGGAGAGGTGGAGAAGATCTGAATACCACACCCTTCTTGGCCAATCCGGGGCGATCAATATGACTTGGGCCCGGTCTTGGCGAACCTTCCTCAGAACCCGAGGAATCAAGGGTATGGGAGGAAACGCGTAAAGGAGTCGTGAGCCCCAACTCAACTGAAACGCGTCTCCCAACGCCCCCTGCATCGGATACTGGAGACTGCAGAATGACAGGCAGTGCGCGTTCTCGAAAGTGGCAAACAGATCCACCCGAGGAGTTCCCCACGTCCGAAAGACGTGACGAACTACCTCCGGATGGAGCCTCCACTCGTGGTCGGCAGAGAACTGCCGACTGAGACTGTCCGCACGAACGTTCAGCACCCCGGCCAGATGATTTGCCATCAGACAAATCCGATGGTCCTGAGCCCAGGACCATAGACGCAGGGCCTCTCTGCACAGACAAAGAGACCCCACTCCTCCCTGCTTGTTTATATACCACATCGCGGTAGTGTTGTCCGTCAGAACCTGAACAGACTGACCGCGAAGGGAAGGGAGGAAGGCCTTGAGCGCCAAGCGTATCGCCCGTAACTCCAGAAGGTTGATGTGAAGCAACCTTTCCTCTGGAGACCAAAGACCCTTGATCTCCAGATCCCCCAGATGAGCACCCCACCCTAAGGTGGATGCATCCGTTATCACCGTGGCCACCGATGGAGGTAGATGGAAGGGCTTCCCTTGGGACAGATTGCCCTCCACGCTCCACCAAGACATCTCCGCTGCAGCTTCTCTGGAGATCCTCACAGACTCCCTGAGATCTCCCTTGTGCTGATACCACTGCTTGCGGAGGCACCACTGGAGCGCCCTCATGTGCCAGCGTGCATGGTTGACCAACAGTATGCAGGAAGCGAACAGACCGAGCAGGCGAAGGACCTTCAGAACTGGAACAACCGCTCCGCTGAAAAACAAAGGAATCATTTCCTGTATGTCGAGAATCCTTTGAGGAGGAGGGAATGCTCGACACACAGTAGTGTCCAGTACCGCACCTATGAACAGGTTGCGCTGAGAGGGCACCAGGTGAGATTTGGGCACGTTGATCGAAAAACCCAATCTGTACAACAGCCGAGTTGTATCCTGCAGATGACACAGCACCTTCTCCGACGACTCCGCCTTGATCAGCCAGTCGTCCAAATAAGGGAAAACCGAAATTCCCGATCTTCTGAGATGGGCTGCCACCACTGCCATCACCTTTGTGAAGACTCGAGGTGCCGAAGTAAGACCAAACGGAAGGACCGCAAACTGATAATGTTGCGACCCTACCGTGAAACGGAGATACTTCCTGTGCGACTTCAGGATGGGGATGTGAAAATACGCATCCTGCAAGTCGAGCGACACCATCCAGTCCTCCTGATTCAGCGCCTGAAGAACCTGCGCAAGGGTGAGCATCTTGAACTTCTCCTGTTTCAGGTAAAAGTTCAGGATTCTGAGGTCTAGAATCGGACGCAATCTGCCGTCCTTCTTCGGGATCAGAAAATACCGGGAGTAGCATCCCTGACCCCTCTCCTGCTCCGGAACCACCTCTATCGCCCCTTTCTGAAACAACTTCAGGACTTCTTCCTGCAGGAGAAGACGGTGGTCCTCCGAGCAAGCACCTTGGCAAGGAGGGTAAACTGGAGGGAATTCCCGAAAGGGAAGGGCGTACCCATTTTCTACAAGATCCAGAACCCAAAGGTCTGTAGTAACCGATTCCCAATCTTGTAGAAAATGGGTAAGCCGGCCCCCCACAGGACCAGCATGATCCGGAATGTCGAATCTAGGGCTGTTTTGCGGTGGTGGGAGGGGCTGAGGAAGAGGAAGAGGAGGAGGAGAGTTGACGGCCACGTGAGCGACCCCTAAGCCTTCCTCTATATCCCTTGGAGCTTTGCTGCTGCTGCTGCTGCTGCTGCTGCTGCTGCTGCTGGGCTGGTCTATAAGAACGAAAACTCGCCCTTCCAAAACCTCTGTACCTCTTGAAAGTACCTCTCGGCTGGGATTGAAGGCCCAACGACCTAGCCGTAGCCTTACTTTCTTTGAAGCGCTCGAGAGCAGCATCAGCCTTCTTCCCAAACAGACCAGACCCATCAAAAGGTAAGTCCAACAAGGTCGACTGGACATCCGAAGAAAATTCGGAGGACTTAAGCCATGCTCCCCTCCTGGTGGCAACTGAAGACCCCATGACCCTGGCAACTGAGTCTGCTGTATCCAAGCCACTCTGTATAACCTGGCGAGCAGCCGCCTGGGCATCCGACAGTACTTCACTGAAGCCTGCCCTATCCACCTCCGACAGCTTCGGTGCCAACTTTTTAGCTGAATCCATAAGCGCATGGATATAGCGCCCCAATAAACAAGTCGCATTAGAAGACTTTAATGCCATACTGGCTGAAGAAAAGACTTTCTTGGCCGATTGGTCCACCTTCTTGGCCTCTCTGTCCCCTGGGACCTGAGGAAACGCACCTTTTGAACGTCCAGAACAAGCAGCCTGAACGACCAGACTTTCAGGTGAAGGGTGTGATGACAAAAACTCAGGATCCCCCGGAGCCACCCTATATCTCCTTGCAACCACCTTGGACACCGCAGGAGCCGAAAAAGGCTTGCGCCACACATCCAACACAGGCTCCAATATTGCTTCATTAAAAGGCAACAGCGGCTCTGACACCGCAGTTGGAGAGTGCAACACCTCAGTCAAGATATTAGACTTGAACTCAACAGATGGCAATTGAAGGTCCAACAACTCTGCAGCCTTTCTTATCACAGCATGATAAGGAGCCGCGTCTTTAGAAGGTTCATCTGAAGGAGGAGTGATCTCCCACTCCGGAGACAAATCCAACCCACTTGCCTCCTTCAATTCGTCAAACACCTCATCGGATTCGACCAATTCTCCCTCTTCAGCCTCATCCATAAGATAGCTCCTCTCCTCCAGCACTCTCTGCGCCTCTCTCCTGGAACGGATCCGCACCTGCGGCGTCGGCGGCGCCGTGATCGAATCCGACGGCGCCGGCAGAGGCGTCGAACGCGGATCAGCTGGAGCAGCCGGCGTCGAACGAGGTCGAGTCGGCGCCGGTGAAGAGGGAAGCGGCGTCGATGTTTTCGGCGCCGGCATCTGCCAAGACGGCGTCGCTGGGAAGAAAGGCATAAACGGTGCTTGAGGATAAACCTGCGGCACTCCCAGATTAAAAGCCATCGGACCCATCGGACCCATAGGTGCACCAGAGGAATACATGGCCCGTGAGAACACCCCATACATCGCATTGAGATACTGCGAGGGGTCCTGACCTGGATTAGGGAAAGCTGGATACTGGTCAGGTAACACCGGACTCGGGCCTGCCGGCGCCGACGGTGGAACTTGCGGCGTCACAGACTCACCCGGAGCCTGATCATCCTCATCCTGGGCCGGAGTCGGAGACGGAGCCGAAGGACCTGCAGGACCTGGAGAAGCCATCGGCGCCGGAGAGGACGCCGGCACCGGCGAATCAGCCGGAGCCGGAGAAAACACAGGAGAAGATGGAACAGGAGGCGAAGCCGGAACAGGAGAAGGAGACACTGACTCCCTTCGACGCCGAGCAGGCGATTTAGACTTCGACGTCGAGGCCTTGTGATGAGACGAATGCCTCCTTTTCTTCTTATGCTTCTTGCTCTTTGAAGCATGTCCCGACGTCGACTTGGAAGCCGACCTCGACCTCGACCTGGATCTTCTTCTACCTCTTTTCTCCTTTCTCTTCATCCGGGCGATAAAGAGCTTTGCCTCTCTTTCCTTAAGAGCCTTTGAGCTCATCTTCCTGCAACACGAACATCCTTCAACATCGTGGTCCGATGACAAACACCAAACGCAGTCGTCATGCGGGTCAGTGATGGACATGTGTTTGCCACATTCATGGCAAGGCTTGAAACCAGACTTCCTTGCCGACATTCTCGAAGAAAGACAGAGAAACTTCGGAATAAACACAAAGTAACAGGTAAAGCTACCAGTAACGATTCCCGAAATCCGTTGGCGTCGTCGGCGCGGAAAAAAGAGAACTGACGTCATCACGCCGAGGAGGTCTTCTTATGGAGCCGGTGACGTCAGTGGAGTCGCGAGCGGAGCCGTGTCTCTGTGACGTCATCTTCGACCCCATCGGCGTGGACTGCTACAAAAGTTTCCGAATGTTGCTGGCGCAGGGGATATTCACAAGGTGAGGAATCCACTGGCAGATGTATCCATCAGAATTAGGGTTTAGGGTGGTACAGTGGTGTGTGTGTAGTGTAGGAGGTCGTGTTTTAGGGATTAGGGGAGAGCAGTGGTGTTTGGGTAGCGTAGGGGGTTGTGCTGGGGGTAGTGTTTTAGTGTTTAGGGTAGTGCAGTTTTGTTTGTGTAGTGTAGGGGGTCATGTTTTAGGGTTTAGCGTAGTGCAGTGGTGGTTGGGTAGTGCAGGGGGTCGTGCTGGGGATTGTGTTTTAGTGTTTAGGGTAGTGCAGTAGTGTTTGGGTAGTGTAGGGGGTCATGCTGGAGGTAGTGTTTTAGGGTTTAGGGTAGTGCAGTAGGGTAGTGCAGTGGTGTTTGTGTAGTGTAGGGGGTCATGCTGGGGGTAGTGTTTTAGGGATTAGGATAGGGCAGTTGTGTTTGGGTACTGTAGGGGTACTGCTGGGGGTAGAGTTTTAGGGTTTAGGGTAGTGCCTTGTTGTTTGTGTAGTGTAGGGGTTCATGCTGGGGGTAGTGTATTAGGGTTTAGGGTTATGCAGTGTTGTTTGTGTAATGCAGAGGGTCATTTTTAGGGTTTAGGGTAGTGCACTGGTGTTTGGGTAGTGCCGGGGTTGTGCTGGGGGTAGTGTTTTTGGGCAGTGCAGAGGTGTTTGTGTAGTGTATGGGGTCGTGCTGGGGTAGTTTTTTTAATTTTTAATGTAGTGCAGTGGTGTTTGTGTAGTGTAGGGGGTCGTGTTTTAGGGTTTAGTGTAGTGCACTAGTGTTTTGATAGTGTAGGGGGTCGTGCTGGGAGTAGTGTTTTAGTGTTTAGGGTAGTGCAGTGGGGTTTGTGTTTTGTAGGGGGTAGTGTTTTAGTGTTTAGGGTAGTGAAGTGGTGTTTGTGTAGTGTAGGGGGT
This sequence comes from Triturus cristatus, assembly GCF_964204655.1. Taxonomy (NCBI): domain Eukaryota; kingdom Metazoa; phylum Chordata; class Amphibia; order Caudata; family Salamandridae; genus Triturus; species Triturus cristatus. The sequence goes on from NC_140579.1 coordinate 759,607,313, forward strand.
CGTGCTGGGGGTAGTGTTTTAGGGTTTAGAGTAGTGCAGTGGGGTTTGTGTTTTGTAGGGGGTAGTGTTTTAGTGTTTAGGGTAGTGAAGTGGTGTTTGTGTAGTGTAGGGGGTCGTGCTGGGGGTAGTGTTTTAGGGTTTAGGTTACTGCAGTGGTGTTTGGTGTGGTGTAGGGGTAGTGCTGGGGGTAGTGTTTTAGGGTTTATGGTAGTGCAGTGATGTTTGGTTAGGGTAGGGGGTTGTTCTCGGGGTTGTGTTTAAGGGTTTCGGGTAGTGGAGTGGTGTTTGTGTAGTGTAGGGGGTCGTGCTGGGGTAGTGTTTTAGGGTTTAGAGTAGTGCAGTGGGGTTTGTGTTTTGTAGGGGGTAGTGTTTTAGGGTTTAGGGTAGTGCTGTGGTGTTTGTGTAGTGTAGGGGGTTGTGCTGGGGGAAGTGTTTTAGGGTTTAGGGTATTGCAGTGGTGTTTGTGTAGTGTAGGGGTCGGGTTTTAGGGTTTAGGGTAGTGCAGTGCTGTTTGGGTAGTGTAGGGGGTCATGCTGAGGGCAGTGTTTAGGGGATTAGGGTTGTGAAGTGGTGTTTGTGTAGTGTAGGGGTTCGTGCTGGGGTTAGATTTATGGTTTAGGGTAGTGCAATGGTGTTTGTGTAGTGTAGGAGGTCGTGTTTTAGGGTTTAGGGTAGTGCAGTGGTGTTACGGTAATGTAGGGGGTTTTGCTGGGTGTAGTGTTTCAGTCCTTAGGGTAGTGCAATATTGTATGTGTAGTGTAGGGGGTCATGTTTTAGGGTTTAGGGTAGTACAGTGGTGTTTGGGTAGTACAGGGGTTGTGCTGGGGGTAGTGTTTTAGAGCAGTGCAGAGGTGTTTGTGTAGTGTAGTGGGTCGTGCTGGTGCCAGTGTTTTAGGGTTTAGGGTAGTGCAGTGGTATTTGTGTAGTGTAGGGGGTCATGTTTTAGGGTTTAGGTTAGTGCAGTGGTGTTTGGGTAGTGCAGGGGTTGTGCTGGGGGTAGCGTTTTAGAGCAGTGCAGAGGTGTTTGTGTAGTGTATTAGGTCGTGCTGGTGCCAGTGTTTTAGGGTTTAGGGTAGTGCAGTGGTATTTGTGTAGTGTAGGGGGTCATGTTTTAGGGTTTAGGGTAGTACACTTGTGTTTTGGTAGTGTAGGGTGTTGTGCTGGAGTAGTGTTTTAGGGTTTAGGGTAGTGAAGTGGTGTTTGTGTAGTGTAGGGGGTCGTGCTGGGGGTAGATTTAGGGTTTAGGGTAATACAGTGGTGTTTGTGTAGTGTAGGAGGTCGTGTTTTAGGGATTAGGGGAGAGCAGTGGTGTTTGGGTAGCGTAGGGGGTTGTGCTGGGGGTAGTGTTTTAGTGTTTAGGGTAGTGCAGTTTTGTTTGTGTAGTGTAGGGGGTCATGTTTTAGGGTTTAGGGTAGTGCAGTGGTGTTTGGGTAGTGTAGGGGGTCATGCTGGAGGTAGTGTTTTAGGGTTTAGGGTAGTGCAGTAGGGTAGTGCAGTGGTGTTTGTGTAGTGTAGGGGGTCATGCTTGGGGTAGTGTTTTAGGGATTAGGATAGGGCAGTTGTGTTTGGGTAGTGTAGGGGTACTGCTGGGGGTAGAGGTTTAGGGTTTAGGGTAGTGCCTTGTTGTTTCTGTAGTGTAGGGGTTCATGCTGGGGGTAGTTTATTATTGTTTATGGTTATGCAGTGTTGTTTGTGTAATGCAGGGGGTCATTTTTAGGGTTGAGGGTAGTGCACTGGTGTTTGGGTAGTGCCGGGGTTGTGCTGGGGGTAGTGTTTTAGGGCAGTGCAGAGGTGTTTGTGTAGTGTATGGGGTCGTGCTGGGGTAGTGTTTTAAGTTTTTAAGGTAGTGCAGTGGTGTTTGTGTAGTGTAGGGGGTCGTGTTTTAGGGTTTAGTGTAGTGCACTGGTGTTTTGGTAGTGTAGGGGGTCGTGCTGGGAGTAGTGTTTTAGTGTTTAGGGTAGTGAAGTTGTGTTTGTGTAGTGTAGGGGGTCGTGCTGGGGTAGTGTTTTAGGGTTTAGGTTACTGCAGTGGTGTTTGGTGTGGTGTAGGGGTACTGCTGGGGGTAGTGTTTTAGGGTTTATGGTAGTGCAGTGATGTTTGGTTAGTGTAGGGGGTTGTTCTCGGGGTTGTGTTTAAGGGTTTCGGTTAGTGGACTGGTGTTTGTGTAGTGTAGGGGGTCGTGCTGGGGCAGTGTTTTAGGGTTTAGAGTAGTGCAGTGGGGTTTGTGTTTTGTAGGGGGTAGTGTTTTAGGGTTTAGGGTAGTGCTGTGGTGTTTGTGTAGTGTAGGGGTTGTGCTGGGGGAAGTGTTTTAGGGTTTAGGGTATTTGCAGTGGTGTTTGTGTAGTGTAGGGGTCGGGTTTTAGGGTTTAGGGTAGTGCAGTGCTGTTTGGGTAGTGTAGGGGGTCGTGCTGAGGGTAGTGTTTTTAGGTTTAGGATAGTGCAGTTGTGTTTGGGTATTGAAGGGGGTTGTTCCGGGGGTAGTGTTTTAGGGTTTAGGGTAGTGCAGTGGGGTTTGTGTAGTGTAGGGGGTCATGCTGGGGGTAATGTTTTAGGATTTAGGGTAGTGCACTGGTTTTTGTGTAGTATAGGGGGTGGTATTTTAGGGTTTAGGGTAGTGCTGTGGTTTTTGGGTAGTGTAGGGGGTCGTGCTGAGGGTAGTGTTTTTGGGTTTAGGATAGTGCAGTTGTGTTTGGGTAGTGAAGGGGGTTGTTCTGGGGGTAGTGTTTTAGGGTTTAGGGTAGCACAGTGGTGTTTGTGTAGTGTAGGGGGTCGTGCGTGGGGCAGTGATTTAGGATTTAGGGTAGCGCAGTAGTGTTTGTGTAGTATAGGGGGTCACGCTTGGGGTAGATTTTGGGTAGTGCATTAGTGTTTGGGTAATGTAGGGGGTCGTGCTGTGGGTAGTGTTTTCAGGTTTAGGGCAGTTGAGTACAGTAGTGTTTGTGTAGTGGTGGGGGTTGTGCTGGGGGTACTGTTTTAGGGTTTAGGGTAGTGAAGTGGTGTTTTTGCAGTGTAGTGGGTTGTGCTGAGGGGTAGATGTAGGGTTTAGGGTAGTGCAGTGGTGTTTGTGTAGTGTAGGGGGTCGTGCTAGCGGCAATGTTTTAGGGTTTAGGGTAGTGCAGTGGTGTTTGTGTAGTGTAGGGGGTCGTGCTGGGGGTAGTGTTTTAGGGTTTAGGTTACTGCAGTGGTGTTTGGTGTGGTGTAGGGGTAGTGCTGGGTGTAGTGTTTTATGGTTTATGGTAGTGCAGTGATGTTTGGTTAGTGTAGGGGGTTGTTCTCGGGGTTGTGTTTAAGGGTTTCGGGTAGTGGAGTGGTGTTTGTGTAGTGTAGGGGGTCGTGCTGGGGTAGTGTTTTAGGGTTTAGAGTAGTGCAGTGGGGTTTGTGTTTTGTAGGGGGTAGTGTTTTAGGGTTTAGGGTAGTGCTGTGGTGTTTGTGTAGTGTAGGGGGTTGTGCTGGGGGAAGTGTTTTAGGGTTTAGGGTATTGCAGTGCTGTTTGGGTAGTGTAGGGGGTCATGCTGAGGGTAGTGTTTTGGGGATTAGGGTTGTGAAGTGGTGTTTGTGTAGTGTAGGGGTTCGTGCTGGGGTTAGATTTATGGTTTAGGGTAGTGCAATAGTGTTTGTGTAGTGTAGGAGGTCGTGTTTTAGGGTTTAGGGTAGTGCAGTGGTGTTAGGGTAATGTAGGGGGTTGTGCTGGGTGTAGTGTTTTAGTCCTTAGGGTAGTGCAATATTGTATGTGTATTGTAGGGGGTCATGTTTTAGGGTTTAGGGTAGTACAGTGGTGTTTGGGTAGTGCAGGGGTTGTGCTGGGGGTAGTGTTTTAGAGCAGTGCAGAGGTGTTTGTGTAGTGTAGTGGGTCGTGCTGGTGCCAGTGTTTTAGGGTTTAGGGTAGTGCAGTGGTATTTGTGTAGTGTAGGGGGTCATGTTTTAGGGTTTAGGGTAGTGCAGTGGTGTTTGGGTAGTGCAGGGGTTGTGCTGGGGGTAGCGTTTTAGAGCAGTGCAGAGGTGTTTGTGTAGTGTATTGGGTCGTGCTAGAGCCAGTGTTTTAGGGTTTAGGGTAGTGCAGTGGTATTTGTGTGGTGTAGGGGGTCAGGTTTTAGGGTTTAGGGTAGTACACTTGTGTTTTGGTAGTGTAGGGTGTTGTCCTGGAGTAGTGTTTTAGGGTTTAGGGTAGTGAAGTGGTGTTTATGTAGTGTAGGGGGTCGTGCTGGGGGTAGATTTAGGGTTTAGGGTAGTACAGTGGTGTTTGTGTAGTGTAGGAGGTCGTGTTTTAGGGATTAGGGGAGAGCAGTGGTGTTTGGGTAGTGTAGGGGGTTGTGCTGAGGGTAGTGTTTTAGTGTTTAGGGTAGTGCAGTTTTGTTTGTGTAGTGTAGGGGGTCATGTTTTAGGGTTTAGGGTAGTGCAGTGGTGTTTGGGTAGTGCAGGGGGCCGTGCTGAGGATAGTGTTTTAGTGTTTAGGGTAGTGCAGTAGTGTTTGGGTAGTGTAGGGGGTCATGCTGGAGGTAGTGTTTTAGGGTTTAGGGTAGTGCAGTAGGGTAGTGCAGTGGTGTTTGTGTAGTGTAGGGGGTCATGCTGGGGGTAGTGTTTTAGGGATTAGGATAGGGCAGTTGTGTTTGGGTAGTGTAGGGGGTACTGCTGGGGGTAGAGTTTTAGGGTTTAGGGTAGTGCCTTGTTGTTTGTGTAGTGTAGGGGTTCATGCTGGGGGGAGTGTATTAGGGTTTAGGGTTATGCAGTGTTGTTTGCGTAATGCAGGGGGTCATTTTTAGGGTTTAGGGTAGTGCACTGGAGTTTGGGTAGTGCCGGGGTTGTGCTGGGGGTAGTGTTTTCGGGCAGTGCAGAGGTGTTTGTGTAGTGTATGGGGTCGTGCTGGGGTAGTGTTTTAATTTTTAAGGTAGTGCAGTGGTGTTTGTGTAGTGTAGGGGGTCGTGTTTTAGGGTTTAGTGTAGTGCACTGGTGTTTTGGTAGTGTAAGGGGCCGTGCTGGAGGTAGTGTTTTAGGGTTTAGGGTAGTGCAGTAGGGTAGTGCAGTGGTGTTTGTGTAGTGTAGGGGGTCATGCTGGGGGTAGTGTTTTAGGGATTAGGATAGGGCAGTTGTGTTTGGGTAGTGTAGGGGGTACTGCTGGGGGTAGAGTTTTAGGGTTTAGGGTAGTGCCTTGTTGTTTGTGTAGTGTAGGGGTTCATGCTGGGGGTAGTGTATTAGGGTTTAGGGTTATGCAGTGTTGTTTGCGTAATGCAGGGGGTCATTTTTAGGGTTTAGGGTAGTGCACTGGTGTTTGGGTAGTGCCGGGGTTGTGCTGGGGGTAGTGTTTTCGGGCAGTGCAGAGGTGTTTGTGTAGTGTATGGGGTCGTGCTGGGGTAGTGTTTTAATTTTTAAGGTAGTGAAGTGGTGTTTGTGTAGGGTAGGGGTCATGCTGGGGATAGATTTAGGGTTTAGGGTAGTGCAGTGGTGTTTTTGTAGTGTAGGAGATCGTGTTTTTGGGTTTAGGGTAGTGCAGTGGTGTTTGGGTAGTGTAGGAGGTTGTGCTGGGGGTAGTGTTTTAGTGTTGATGGTAGTGCAGTTTTGTTTGTGTAGTGTAGGAGGTCATGTTTTAGGGTTTAGGGCAGTGCAGTGGTGTTTGGGTAGTGCAGGGCGTCGTGCTGGGGGTAGTGTTTTAGATTTTTGGGTAGTGGTGTTTGTGTAGTGTTGGGGGTCATGCTGGGGGTAGTGTTTAAGGGTTTCGGGTAGTGCAGTAGAGTAGTGCAGTGGTGTTGTTAAGTGTAGGGGGTCATGCTGAGGGTAATGTTTTAGGGTTTAGGATAGTGCAGTTGTGTTTGGGTAGTATAGGGGTACTGCTGGGGGTAGTGTTTTTGGGTGTAGGGTAGTGCCGTAGTGTGTGTGTAGTATAGGGTGTCATGCTGGAGGTAGCGTTTTAGGGTTTTTGGTTGTGCAGTGGTGTTGGGTAGTGTAGGGGGTACTGCTGGGTGTAGTTTGTTAGGGTTTAGGGTAGTGCAGTGGTGTTTTTGTAGTATTGGGGTAGTTCTGTGGGTAGTGTTGTAGGGTTTAGGGGAATGCAGTTTTGTTTGGGTTGTGTAGGGGTAGTGCTGGGGGTAGTGTTTTAGGGTTTAGGGAAGTGCAGTGGTGTTTGTGTAGTGAAGGGGGTCGTGCTGGGATTAGTGTTTTAGGGTTTAGGGTAGTGCAGTGGTGTTTGTGTAGTGTAGGGGGTCAAGCTGGGGGTAGTGTTTTAGGGTATAGGGTAGTGCAGTGGTGTTTGTGTAGTGTAGGGGGTCATGCTGGGGGTAGTGTTTTAGGGTTTAGGGCAGTGCAGTGGTGTTTGTGTAGTGTAGGGGTTCGTGCTGGTGGTAGTGATTTTAGGGTTTAGGGTAGTGCAGTGGTGGTTGGGTAGTGTAGGGGGTCGTGCTGGGGGTAGTGTTTTAGGGTTTAGGGTAGTGCAGTGGTGTTTGTATGGTATAGGGGGTCGTGTTTTAGGGGTTAGGGTAGTACAGTGGTGTTTGGGTAGTATAGGGGGTCATGCTGGGGGTAATGTTTTAGGGTTTAGGGTAGTACAGTAGTGTTTGTGTAGTGTAGGGTGTCGTGCTTTGGGTAGTGTTTTAGGGTTTAGGGAAGTGCAGTGGTGTTTGTGTAGTGCAGGCGGTTGTGCTGAGGGGTAGATGTAGGGTTTAGGGTAGTGCAGCGGTGTTTGTGTAGTGTAGGGGGTCGTGTTAGGGGTAATGTTTTAGGCTTTAGGGTAGTGCAGTGGTGTTTGTGTAGTGTAGGGTGTCGTGCTGGGGGTAGTGTTTTAGGGTTTAGGTTACTGCAGTGGTGTTTGGTGTGGTGTAGGGGGTAGTGCTGGGGGTAGTGTTTTAGGGTTTAGGGTAGTGCAGTGATGTTTGGTTAGTGTAGGGGGTTGTTCTCGGGAATGTGTTTAAGGGTTTAGGGTAGTGGAGTGGTGTTTGTGTAGTGTAGGGGGTCGTGCTGGGGTAGTGTTTTAGGGTTTAGGGTAGTGCAGTGGTGTTTGTGTTTTGTAGGGGGTAGTGTTTTATTGTTTCGGGTAGTGCTGGGGTGTTGGTGTAGTGTAGGGGGTTGTGCTGGGGGTAGTGTTTTAGGGTTTAGGGTAGTGCAGTGGTGTTTGTGTAGTGTAGGGGGTTGTGTTTTAGGGTTTAGTGTAGTGCAGTGGTGTTTGTGTAGTGTAGGGGTCATGCTGGGGGTAGTGTTTTAGGGTTTAGGGTAGTGCAGTGGTGTTTGTGTAGTGTAGGGGTCAGGTTTTAGGGTTTAGGGTAGTGCAGTGCGGTTTGGGTAGTGTAGGGGGTCATGCCTGGGGTAGTGTTTTGAGTATTATGGTTGTGAAGTGGTGTTTGTGTAGTGTAGGGGTTCGCGCTGGGGTTAGATTTATGGTTTAGGGTAGTGCAATGGTGTTTGTGTAGTGTAGGAGGTCGTGTTTTAGGGTTTAGGGTAGTGTAGTGGTGTTTGGGTAGTGTAGGGGGTTGTGCTGGGGGTAGTGTTTTAGTCTTTAGGGTAGTGCAGTATGGTTTGTGTAGTTTAGGGGGTCATGTTTTAGGGTTTAGGGTAGTACAGTGGTGTTTGGGTAGTGCAGGGGTTGTGCTGGGGATAGTGTTTTAGAGCAGTGCAGAGGTGTTTGTGTAGTGTAGTGGGTTGTGCTGGTGCCAGTGTTTTAGGGTTTAGGGTAGTGCAGTGGTATTTGTGTAGTGTAGGTGGTCATGTTTTAGGGTTTAGGGTAGTGCAGTGCTTTTTGGGTAGTGCAGGGATTGTGCTGGGAGTAGTGTTTTAGAGCAGTGCAGAGGTGTTTGTGTAGTGTATTCGTTCGTGCTGGTGGCAGTGTTTTAGGGTTTAGGGTAGTACACTTGTGTTTTGGTAGTGTAGGGGGTCGTGCTGGGGGTAGTGTTTTAGATTTTAGGGTAGTGCAGTGGTGTTTTTGTAGTGTTGGGGGTCATGCTGGGGGTAGTGTTTAAGGGTTTAGGGTAGTGCAGTAGAGTAGTGCAGTTGTGTTGTGTAGTGTAGGGGGTCATGCTGGGGGTAATGTTTTAGGGTTTAGGATAGTGCAGTTGTGTTTGGGTAGTATAGGGGGTACTGCTGGGGGTAGTGTTTTTGGGTGTAGGGTAGTGCCGTAGTGTTTGTGTAGTATAGGGTGTCATGCTTGGGGTAGCGTTTACGGTTTTTGGTTGTGCAGTGGTGTTGGGTAGTGTAGGGGGTACTGCTGGGGGTAGTTTGTTAGTGTTTAGGGTAGTGCAGTGGTGTTTGTGTAGTATTGGGGTAGTTCTGTGGGTAGTGTTGTAGGGTTTAGGGGAATTCAGATTTGTTTGGGTCGTGTAGGAGTAGTGCTGGGGGTAGTGTTTCAGGGTTTAGGGAAGAGCAGTGGTGTTTGTGTAGTGAAGGCGGTCGTGCTGGGATTAGTGTTTTAGGGTTTAGGGTAGTGCAGTGGTGTTTGTGTAGTGTAGGGGGTCTTGCTGGGGGTAGTGTTTTAGGGTTTGTGGTATTGCAGTGGTGTTTGTGTAGTGTAGGGGGTCTTGCTGGGGGTAGTGTTTTAGGGTTTGTGGTAGTGCAGTGGTGTTTGTGTAGTAAAGCAGGTCAAGCTGGGGGGTTGTGTTTTAGGGTTTAGGGTAGTGCAGTGGTGTTTGTGTAGTGTAGGGGTTCGTGCTGGTGGTAGTGATTTTAGGGTTTAGGGTAGTGCAGTGGTGTTTGGGTAGTGTAGGGGGTTGTGCTGGGGGTAGTGTTTTAGGGTTTAGGGTAGTGCAGTGGTGTTTGTGTGGTATAGGGGGTCGTGTTTTAGGGTTTAGGGTAGTACAGTGGTGTTTGGGTAGTGTAGGGGGTCGTGCTGGGGTTAATGTTTTTGGGTTAAGGGTAGTGCAGTTGTGTTTGTGTTGTGAAGGGGGTCGTGCTGGGGGTAGTGGTTTAGGGTAGCGCAGTAGTGTTTGTGTAGTGTAGGGTGTCGTGCTTTGGGTAGTGTTTTAGGGTTTAGGGAAGTGCAGTGGTGTTTGTGTAGTGCAGGGGGTTGTGCTGAGGGGTAGATGTAGGGTTTAGGGTAGTGCAGTGGTGTTTGGGTAGTGTAGGGGGTCGTGCTAGGGGTAATGTTTTAGGGTTTAGGGTAGTGCAGTGGTGTTTGTGTAGTGTAGGGGGTCGTGCTGGGGGTAGTGTTTTAGGGTTTAGGTTACTGCAGTGGTGTTTGGTGTGGTGTAGGGGGTTGTTCTCTGGGATGTGTTTAAGGGTTTAGGGTAGTGGAGTGGTGTTTGTGTAGTGTAGGGGGTCATGCTGGGGTAGTGTTTTAGGGTTTAGGGTAGTGCAGTGGTGTTTGGGTAGTGTAGGGGGTCATGCTGGGGGTAGTGTTTTGAGGATTAGGCTAGTGAAGTGTTGTTTGTGTAGTGTAGGGGTTCGTGCTGGGGTTAGATTTATGGTTTATGGTAGTGCAATGGTGTTTGTGTAGTGTAGGAGGTCGTGTTTTAGGGTTTAGGGTAGTGCAGTGGTGTTTGGGTAGTGTAGGGGGTTGTGCTGGGGGTAGTGTTTTAGTCTTTAGGGTAGTGCAGTATTGTTTGTGTAGTGTAGGGGGTCATGTTTTAGGGTTTAGGGTAGTACAGTGGTGTTTGGGTAGTGCAGGGGTTGTGCTGGGGGTAGTGTTTTAGAGCAGTGCAGAGGTGTTTGTGTAGTGTAGTGGGTTGTGCTGGTGCCAGTGTTTTAGGGTTTAGGGTAGTGCAGTGGTATTTGTGTATTGTAGGGGGTCATGTTTTAGGGTTTAGGGTAGTGCAGTGGTTTTTGGGTAGTGCAGGGGTTGTGCTGGGAGTAGTGTTTTAGAGCAGTGCAGAGGTGTTTGTGTAGTGTAGTGGGTTGTGCTGGTGCCAGTGTTTTAGGGTTTAGGGTAGTGCAGTGGTATTTGTGTATTGTAGGGGGTCATGTTTTAGGGTTTAGGGTAGTGCAGTGGTTTTTGGGTAGTGCAGGGGTTGTGCTGGGGGTAGTGTTTTAGAGCAGTGCAGAGGTGTTTGTGTAGTGTAGTGGGTTGTGCTGGTGCCAGTGTTTTAGGGTTTAGGGTAGTGCAGTGGTATTTGTGTATTGTAGGGGGTCATGTTTTAGGGTTTAGGGTAGTGCAGTGGTTTTTGGGTAGTGCAGGGGTTGTGCTGGGAGTAGTGTTTTAGAGCAGTGCAGAGGTGTTTGTGTAGTGTATTCGGTCGTGCTGGTGGCAGTGTTTTAGGGTTTAGGGTAGTACACTTGTGTTTTGGTAGTGTAGGGTGTTGTGCTGGAGTAGGGTTTTAGGGTTTAGGGTAGTGAAGTGGTGTTTGTGTAGTGTAGGGGGTCGTGCTGGGGGTAGATTTAGGATTTAGGGTAGTACAGTGGTGTTTGTGTAGTGTAGCAGGTCGTGTTTTAGGGTTTAGGGTAGAGCAGTAGTGTTTGGGTAGTGTAGGGGGTTGTGCTGGGGTAGTGTTTTAGTGTTTAGGGTAGTGCAGTTTTGTTTGTGTAGTGTAGAGGGTCATGTTTTAGGGTTTAGGGTAGTGAAGTGGTGTTTGGGTAGTATAGGGGGTCATGCTGGGGGTAGTGTTTTAGGGTTTAGGTTAGTGCAGTAGGGTAGTGCATTGGTGTTTGTGTAGTGTAGGGGGTCATGCTGGGGGTAGTGTTTTAGGGATTAGGATAGGGCAGTTGTGTTTGGGTAGTGTAGGGGGTACATGCTGGGGGTAGTGTATTAGGGTTTAGGATAGTGCAGTGGTGTTTGGGTGATGTAGGGGGTCATGCTGGGGGTAATGTTTTAGGGTAGTGCAATTGTGTTTGTGTATTGTATGAGGCCGTGTTTTAGAGTTTAGCGTAGTGCAGGGGTGTTTGGGTAGTGTAGGGGGTTGTGCTGGGGGTAGTGCATTAGAGTTTAGGGTAGTGCAGTAGTGTTTGTGTACTGTAGGGAGTAGTGTTTTAGGGTTTAGGGTAGTGCATGGGGTTTGTGTAGTGTAGGGGGTCGTGCTGGGGGTAGTGTTTCAGGATTTAGGGTAGTGCAGTGGTTTTTGTGTAGTATAGGGGGTCGTATTTTAGTGTTTAGGGTAGTGCCGTGGTGTTTGGGTAGTGTAGGGGGTCATGCTGAGGGTAGTGTTTTGGGGTTTAGGATAGTGCAGTTGTGTTTGGGTAGTGTAGGGGGTTGTGCTCGGGGTAGTATTTTAGGGTTTAGGGTAGTACAGTTGTGTTTTTGTAGTGTAGGGGGTCATGCGTGGGGCAGTGATTTAGGATTTAGGGTAGTGCAGTGATGTTTGTGTAGTATAGGGGGTCACGCTGGGGGTAGATTTTGGGTAGTGCATTAGTGTTTGGGTAATGTAGGGGGTCGTGCTGGGGTAGTTTTTTTTCAGGTTTAGGGCGTTGAGTGCAGTGGTGTTTGTATAGTGCAGGGGGTCATGCTGGGGGTAGTGTTTTAGGGTTTAGGGCAGTGCAGTGGTGTTTGTGTAGTGTAGGGGTTTGTGCTGGTGGTAGTGATTTTAGGGTTTAGGGTAGTGCAGTGGTGTTTGGGTAGTGTAGGGGGTTGTGCTGGGGGTAGTGTTTTAGGGTTTAGGGTAGTGCAGTGGTGTTTGTGTGGTATAGGGGGTCGTGTTTTAGGGTTTAGGGTAGTACAGTGGTGTTTGGGTAGTGTAGGGGGTCGTGCTGGGGTTAATGTTTTTGGGTTAAGGGTAGTGCAGTTGTGTTTGGGTTGTGAAGGGGGTCGTGCTGGGGGTAGTGTTTTAGGGTTTAGGGTAGCGCAGTAGTGTTTGTGTAGTGTAGGGTGTCGTGCTTTGGGTAGTGTTTTAGGGTTTAGGGAAGTGCAGTGGTGTTTGTGTAGTGTAGGGGGTCGTGCTGGGGGTAGTGTTTTAGGGTTTAGGTTACTGCAGTGGTGTTTGGTGTGGTGTAGGGGGTAGTGCTGGGGGTAGTGTTTTAGGGTTTAGGGTAGTGCAGTGATGTTTGGTTAGTGTAGGGGGTTGTTCTCGGGAATGTGTTTAAGGGTTTAGGGTAGTGGAGTGGTGTTTGTGTAGTGTAGGGGGTCGTGCTGGGGTAGTGTTTTAGGGTTTAGGGTAGTGCAGTGGTGTTTGTGTTTTGTAGGGGGTAGTGTTTTATGGTTTCGGGTAGTGCTGTGGTGTTGGTGTAGTGTAGGGGGTTGTGCTGGGGGTAGTGTTTTAGGGTTTAGGGTAGTGCAGTGGTGTTTGTGTAGTGTAGGGGGTTGTGTTTTAGGGTTTAGTGTAGTGCAGTGGTGTTTGTGTAGTGTAGGGGTCATGCTGGGGGTAGTGTTTTAGGGTTTAGGGTAGTGCAGTGGTGTTTGTGTAGTGTAGGGGTCAGGTTTTAGGGTTTAGGGTAGTGCAGTGCGGTTTGGGTAGTGTAGGGGGTCATGCCTGGGGTAGTGTTTTGAGTATTATGGTTGTGAAGTGGTGTTTGTGTAGTGTAGGGGTTCGCGCTGGGGTTAGATTTATGGTTTAGGGTAGTGCAATGGTGTTTGTGTAGTGTAGGAGGTCGTGTTTTAGGGTTTAGGGTAGTGTAGTGGTGTTTGGGTAGTGTAGGGGGTTGTGCTGGGGGTAGTGTTTTAGTCTTTAGGGTAGTGCCGTATGGTTTGTGTAGTGTAGGGGGTCATGTTTTAGGGTTTAGGGTAGTACAGTGGTGTTTGGGTAGTGCAGGGGTTGTGCTGGGGATAGTGTTTTAGAGCAGTGCAGAGGTGTTTGTGTAGTGTAGTGGGTTGTGCTGGTGCCAGTGTTTTAGGGTTTAGGGTAGTGCAGTGGTATTTGTGTAGTGTAGGGAGTCATGTTTTAGGGTTTAGGGTAGAGCAGTGCTTTTTGGGTAGTGCAGGGATTGTGCTGGGAGTAGTGTTTTAGAGCAGTGCAGAGGTGTTTGTGTAGTGTATTCGGTCGTGCTGGTGGCAGTGTTTTAGGGTTTAGGGTAGTACACTTGTGTTTTGGTAGTGTAGGGGGTCGTGCTGGGGGTAGTGTTTTAGATTTTAGGGTAGTGCAGTGGTGTTTTTGTAGTGTTGGGGGTCATGCTGGGGGTAGTGTTTAAGTGTTTAGGGTAGTGCAGTAGAGTAGTGCAGTGGTGTTGTGTAGTGTAGGGGGTCATGCTGGGGGTAATGTTTTAGGGTTTAGGATAGTGCAGTTGTGTTTGGGTAGTATAGGGGGTACTGCTGGGGGTAGTGTTTTTGGGTGTAGGGTAGTGCCGTAGTGTTTGTGTAGTATAGGGTGTCATGCTTGGGGTAGCGTTTACGGTTTTTGGTTGTGCAGTGGTGTTGGGTAGTGTAGGGGGTACTGCTGGGGGTAGTTTGTTAGTGTTTAGGGTAGTGCAGTGGTGTTTGTGTAGTATTGGGGTAGTTCTGTGGGTAGTGTTGTAGGGTTTAGGGGAATTCAGATTTGTTTAGGTCGTGTAGGAGTAGTGCTGGGGGTAGTGTTTCAGGGTTTAGGGAAGAGCAGTGGTGTTTGTGTAGTGAAGGCGGTCGTGCTGGGATTAGTGTTTTAGGGTTTAGGGTAGTGCAGTGGTGTTTGTGTAGTGTAGGGGGTCTTGCTGGGGGTAGTGTTTTAGGGTTTGTGGTATTGCAGTGGTGTTTGTGTAGTGTAGGGGGTCTTGCTGGGGGTAGTGTTTTAGGGTTTGTGGTAGTGCAGTGGTGTTTGTGTAGTAAAGCAGGTCAAGCTGGGGGGTTGTGTTTTAGGGTTTAGGGTAGTGCAGTGGTGTTTGTGTAGTGTAGGGGTTCGTGCTGGTGGTAGTGATTTTAGGGTTTAGGGTAGTGCAGTGGTGTTTGGGTAGTGTAGGGGGTTGTGCTGGGGTAGTGTTTTAGGGTTTAGGGTAGTGCAGTGGTGTTTGTGTGGTATAGGGGGTCGTGTTTTAGGGTTTAGGGTAGTACAGTGGTGTTTGGGTAGTGTAGGGGGTCGTGCTGGGGTTAATGTTTTTGGGTTAAGGGTAGTGCAGTTGTGTTTGTGTTGTGAAGGGGGTCGTGCTGGGGGTAGTGGTTTAGGGTTTAGGGTAGCGCAGTAGTGTTTGTGTAGTGTAGGGTGTCGTGCTTTGGGTAGTGTTTTAGGGTTTAGGGAAGTGCAGTGGTGTTTGTGTAGTGCAGGGGGTTGTGCTGAGGGGTAGATGTAGGGTTTAGGGTAGTGCAGTGGTGTTTGGGTAGTGTAGGGGGTCGTGCTAGGGGTAATGTTTTAGGGTTTAGGGTAGTGCAGTGGTGTTTGTGTAGTATAGGGGGTCGTGCTGGGGGTAGTGTTTTAGGGTTTAGGTTACTGCAGTGGTGTTTGGTGTGGTGTAGGGGGTTGTTCTGTGGGATGTGTTTAAGGGTTTAGGGTAGTGGAGTGGTGTTTGTGTAGTGTAGGGGGTCATGCTGGGGTAGTGTTTTAGGGTTTAGGGTAGTGCAGTGGTGTTTGGGTAGTGTAGGGGGTCATGCTGGGGGTAGTGTTTTGAGGATTAGGCTAGTGAAGTGTTGTTTGTGTAGTGTAGGGGTTCGTGCTGGGGTTAGATTTATGGTTTATGGTAGTGCAATGGTGTTTGTGTAGTGTAGGAGGTCGTGTTTTAGGGTTTAGGGTAGTGCAGTGGTGTTTGGGTAGTGTAGGGGGTTGTGCTGGGGGTAGTGTTTTAGTCTTTAGGGTAGTGCAGTATTGTTTGTGTAGTGTAGGGGGTCATGTTTTAGGGTTTAGGGTAGTACAGTGGTGTTTGGGTAGTGCAGGGGTTGTGCTGGGGGTAGTGTTTTAGAGCAGTGCAGAGGTGTTTGTGTAGTGTAGTGGGTTGTGCTGGTGCCAGTGTTTTAGGGTTTAGGGTAGTGCAGTGGTATTTGTGTATTGTAGGGGGTCATGTTTTAGGGTTTAGGGTAGTGCAGTGGTTTTTGGGTAGTGCAGGGGTTGTGCTGGGAGTAGTGTTTTAGAGCAGTGCAGAGGTGTTTGTGTAGTGTATTCGGTCGTGCTGGTGGCAGTGTTTTAGGGTTTAGGGTAGTACACTTGTGTTTTGGTAGTGTAGGGTGTTGTGCTGGAGTAGGGTTTTAGGGTTTAGGGTAGTGAAGTGGTGTTTGTGTAGTGTAGGGGGTCGTGCTGGGGGTTGATTTAGGATTTAGGGTAGTACAGTGGTGTTTGTGTAGTGTAGCAGGTCGTGTTTTAGGGTTTAGGGTAGAGCAGTAGTGTTTGGGTAGTGTAGGGGGTTGTGCTGGGGTAGTGTTTTAGTGTTTAGGGTAGTGCAGTTTTGTTTGTGTAGTGTAGAGGGTCATGTTTTAGGGTTTAGGGTAGTGAAGTGGTGTTTGGGTAGTATACGGGGTCATGCTGGGGGTAGTGTTTTAGGGTTTAGGTTAGTGCAGTAGGGTAGTGCATTGGTGTTTGTGTAGTGTAGGGGGTCATGCTGGGGGTAGTGTTTTAGGGATTAGGATAGGGCAGTTGTGTTTGGGTAGTGTAGGGGGTACATGCTGGGGGTAGTGTATTAGGGTTTAGGATAGTGCAGTGGTGTTTGGGTGATGTAGGGGGTCATGCTGGGGGTAATGTTTTAGGGTAGTGCAATTGTGTTTGTGTAGTGTATGAGGCCGTGTTTTAGAGTTTAGCGTAGTGCAGGGGTGTTTGGGTAGTGTAGGGGGTTGTGCTGGGGGTAGTGCATTAGAGTTTAGGGTAGTGCAGTGGTGTTTGTGTACTGTAGGGAGTAGTGTTTTAGGGTTTAGGGTAGTGCATGGGGTTTGTGTAGTGTAGGGGGTCGTGCTGGGGGTAGTGTTTCAGGATTTAGGGTAGTGCAGTGGTTTTTGTGTAGTATAGGGGGTCGTATTTTAGTGTTTAGGGTAGTGCCGTGGTGTTTGGGTAGTGTAGGGGGTCATGCTGAGGGTAGTGTTTTGGGGTTTAGGATAGTGCAGTTGTGATTGGGTAGTGTAGGGGGTTGTGCTCGGGGTAGTATTTTAGGGTTTAGGGTAGTACAGTTGTGTTTTTGTAGTGTAGGGGGTCATGCGTGGGGCAGTGATTTAGGATTTAGGGTAGTGCAGTGATGTTTGTGTAGTATAGGGGGTCACGCTGGGGGTAGATTTTGGGTAGTGCATTAGTGTTTGGGTAATGTAGGGGGTCGTGCTGGGGTAGTTTTTTTTCAGGTTTAGGGCGTTGAGTGCAGTGGTGTTTGTATAGTGCAGGGGGTCATGCTGGGGGTAGTGTTTTAGGGTTTAGGGCAGTGCAGTGGTGTTTGTGTAGTGTAGGGGTTTGTGCTGGTGGTAGTGATTTTAGGGTTTAGGGTAGTGCAGTGGTGTTTGGGTAGTGTAGGGGGTTGTGCTGGGGGTAGTGTTTTAGGGTTTAGGGTAGTGCAGTGGTGTTTGTGTGGTATAGGGGGTCGTGTTTTAGGGTTTAGGGTAGTACAGTGGTGTTTGGGTAGTGTAGGGGGTCGTGCTGGGGTTAATGTTTTTGGGTTAAGGGTAGTGCAGTTGTGTTTGGGTTGTGAAGGGGGTCGTGCTGGGGGTAGTGTTTTAGGGTTTAGGGTAGCGCAGTAGTGTTTGTGTAGTGTAGGGTGTCGTGCTTTGGGTAGTGTTTTAGGGTTTAGGGAAGTGCAGTGGTGTTTGTGTAGTGCAGGGGGTTGTGCTGAGGGGTAGATGTAGGGTTTAGGGTAGTGCAGTGGTGTTTGGGTAGTGTAGGGGGTCGTGCTAGGGGTAATGTTTTAGGGTTTAGGGTAGTGCAGTGGTGTTTGTGTAGTGTAGGGGGTCGTGCTGGGGGTAGTGTTTTAGGGTTTAGGTTACTGCAGTGGTGTTTGGTGTGGTGTAGGGGGTAGTGCTGAGGGTAGTGTTTTAGGGTTTAGGGTAGTGCAGTGATGTTTGGTTAGTGTAGGGGGTTGTTCTCGGGGATGTGTTTAAGGGTTTAGGGTAGTGGAGTGGTGTTTGTGTAGTGTAGGGGGTCATGCTGGGGTAGTGTTTTAGGGTTTAGGGTAGTGCAGTGGTGTTTGGGTAGTGTAGGGGGTCATGCTGGGGGTAGTGTTTTGAGGATTAGGGTAGTGAAGTGTTGTTTGTGTAGTGTAGGGGTTCGTGCTGGGGTTAGATTTATGGTTTATGGTAGTGCAATGGTGTTTGTGTAGTGTAGGAGGTCGTGTTTTAGGGTTTAGGGTAGTGCAGTGGTGTTTGGGTAGTGTAGGGGGTTGTGCTGGGGGTAGTGTTTTAGTCTTTAGGGTAGTGCAGTATTGTTTGTGTAGTGTAGGGGGTCATGTTTTAGGGTTTAGGGTAGTACAGTGGTGTTTGGGTAGTGCAGGGGTTGTGCTGGGGGTAGTGTTTTAGAGCAGTGCAGAGGTGTTTGTGTAGTGTAGTGGGTTGTGCTGGTGCCAGTGTTTTAGGGTTTAGGGTAGTGCAGTGGTATTTGTGTATTGTAGGGGGTCATGTTTTAGGGTTTAGGGTAGTGCAGTGGTTTTTGGGTAGTGCAGGGGTTGTGCTGGGAGTAGTGTTTTAGAGCAGTGCAGAGGTGTTTGTGTAGTGTATTCGGTCCTGCTGGTGGCAGTGTTTTAGGGTTTAGGGTAGTACACTTGTGTTTTGGTAGTGTAGGGTGTTGTGCTGGAGTAGGGTTTTAGGGTTTAGGGTAGTGAAGTGGTGTTTGTGTAGTGTAGGGGGTCGTGCTGGGGGTAGATTTAGGATTTCGGGTAGTACAGTGGTGTTTGTGTAGTGTAGCAGGTCGTGTTTTAGGGTTTAGGGTAGAGCAGTAGTGTTTGGGTAGTGTAGGGGGTTGTGCTGGGGTAGTGTTTTAGTGTTTAGGGTAGTGCAGTTTTGTTTGTGTAGTGTAGAGGGTCATGTTTTAGGGTTTAGGGTAGTGAAGTGGTGTTTGGGTAGTATAGGGGGTCATGCTGGGGGTAGTGTTTTAGGGTTTAGGTTAGTGCAGTAGGGTAGTGCATTGGTGTTTGTGTAGTGTAGGGGGTCATGCTGGGGGTAGTGTTTTAGGGATTAGGATAGGGCAGTTGTGTTTGGGTAGTGTAGGGGGTACATGCTGGGGGTAGTGTATTAGGGTTTAGGATAGTGCAGTGGTGTTTGGGTGATGTAGGGGGTCATGCTGGGGAAAAATGTTTTAGGGTAGTGCAATTGTGTTTGTGTAGTGTATGAGGCCGTGTTTTAGAGTTTAGCGTAGTGCAGGGGTGTTTGGGTAGTGTAGGGGGTTGTGCTGGGGTTAGTGCATTAGAGTTTAGGGTAGTGCAGTGGTGTTTGTGTACTGTAGGGAGTAGTGTTTTAGGGTTTAGGGTAGTGCATGGGGTTTGTGTAGTGTAGGGGGTCGTGCTGGGGGTAGTGTTTTAGGATTTAGGGTAGTGCAGTGGTTTTTGTGTAGTATAGGGGGTCGTATTTTAGTGTTTAGGGTAGTGCCGTGGTGTTTGGGTAGTGTAGGGGGTCATGCTGAGGGTAGTGTTTTGGGGTTTAGGATAGTGCAGTTGTGTTTGGGTAGTGTAGGGGGTTGTGCTCGGGGTAGTATTTTAGGGTTTAGGGTAGTACAGTTGTGTTTTTGTAGTGTAGGGGGTCGTGCGTGGGGCAGTGATTTAGGATTTAGGGTAGTGCAGTGATGTTTGTGTAGTATAGGGGGTCACGCTGGGGGTAGATTTTGGGTAGTGCATTAGTGTTTGGGTAATGTAGGGGGTCGTGCTGGGGGTAGTTTTTTTTCAGGTTTAGGGCGTTGAGTGCAATGGTGTTTGTGTAGTGGAGGGGGTCGTGCTGGGGGTAGTGTTTTAGGGTTTAGGGTAGTGAAGTGGTGTTTGTGCAGTGTAGGGAGTCGTGCTGGGGTAGATTTAGGGTTTAGGGTAGTGCAATGGTGTTTGTGTAGTGTAGGAGGTCGTGTTTTACGGTTTAGGGTAATGCAGTGGAGTATGGGTAGTGTAGGGGGTTGTGCTGGGGGTAGTGTTTTAATGTTTAGGGTAGTGCAGTGTTGTTTGTGTAGTGTAGGTGGTCATGCTTTACGGTTTAGGGTAGTGCAGTGGTGTTTGGGTAGTGTAGGGGGTCGTGCTGGGGGTAGTGTTTTAGGGTTTAGGGTAGTGAAGTGGTGTTTGTGCAGTGTAGGGAGTCGTGCTGGGGGTAGATTTAGGGTTTAGGGTAATGCAATGGTGTTTGTGTAGTGTAGGAGGTCGTGTTATAGGCTTTAGGGTAATGCAGTAGAGTTTGGGTAGTGTAGGGGGTTGTGCTGGGGGTAGTGTTTTAGTGTTTAGGGTAGTGCAGTGTTGTTTGTGTAGTGTAGGTGGTCATGCTTTACGGTTTAGGGTAGTGCAGTGGTGTTTGGGTATTGCAGGGGTCGTGCAGGGGATAGTGTTTTAGGGCAGTGCAGAGATGTTTGTGTATTGCAGGTGGTCGTGCTGGGGGTAGTGTTTTAGGGTTTAGGGTAGTGCAGTGGTGTTTGTGTAGTGCAGGGGGTCATGTTTTAGGGTTTAGGGTAGTGCAGTGGTGTTTGGTTAGTGCAGTGGGTCGTGCTGGGGGCAGTGTTTTAGGGTTTAGGGTAGTGCAGTGGTGTTTGGGTAGTGTAGGGGGTCATGCTGTGGGGAGCGTTTTAGAGTTTAGGGTAGTGCAGTAGGGCAGTGCAGTGGTGTTTGTGTAGTTTAGGGGTCATGCTGGGGGTAATGTTTAAGGTTATGGATAGTGCAGTTTTGTTCGGATAGTGTAGGGGGTACTGCTGGGGGTAGTGTTTAGGGTATTGTCGTGGTGTTTGTGTAGTATAGGGGGTCAAGCTGGGGGTAGTGTTTTAGGGTTTAGAGTTGTGCAGTGGTGTTGGGTATTGTAGGGTGTACTGCTGGGGGTAGTGTTTTAGGGTTTAGGGTGGTGCAGTGGTGTTTGTGTAGTATTGGGGGTAGTTCTGGGGTAGTGTTTCAGGGTTTAGGGTAGTGTGGTGGTGTTTGTGTAGTGTAGGGGGAAGTGTTTTAGGGTTTAGGGTAATGCAGTGTTGTTTGTGTAATGCAGAGGGTCATTTTTAGGGTTTAGGGTAGTGCACTGGTGTTTGGGTAGTGCCGGGGTCGTGCTGAGGGTATTGTTTTAGGGCAGTGCAGAGGTGTTTGTGTAGTGTATGGGGTCATGCTGGGGGTAGTGTTTTAATTTTTAAGGTAGTGCAGTGGTGTTTGTGTAGTGTAGGGGGTCATGTTTTAGGGTTTAGTGTAGTGCACTGGTGTTTTGGTAGTGTAGGGGGTTGTGCTGGGTGTAGTGATTTAGGGTTTAGGGTAGTGAAGTGGTGTTTGTGTAGTGTAGGGGGTCGTGCTGGGGTAGATTTAGGGTTTAGGGTAGTGCAGTGGTGTTTTTGTAGTGTAGGAGGTCGTGTTTTAGGGTTTTAGGGTAGTGCATTGGTATTTGGGTTGTGTAGGAGGTTGTGCTGGGCGTAGTGTTTTAGTGTTTAGGGTAGTGCAGTTTTGTTTGTGTAGTGTAGGAGGTCATGTTTTAGAGTTTGGGGTAGTGCAGTGGTGTTTGGGTAGTACAGGGGGTCGTGCTGGGGGTAGTGTTTTTGGTTTTAGGGTTGTGCAGTTGTGTTTGGGTAGTGAAGGGGGTCATGCTGGGGGTAGTGTTTTTGGGTTTAGGGTAGTACAGTGGTATTTGTGTAGTGTAGGGGGTCTTGCTTGGGGCAGTGATTTAGGATTTAGGGTAGTGCAGTGGTGTTTCTGTAGTATAGGGGGTCATGCTGGGGGTAGATTTTGGGTAGTGCAGTGGTGTTTGTGTAGTGTAGGGGGTCGTGCTGGGGAGAGTATTTAAGGGTTTAAGGCAGTGCAGTGGTGTTTGTGTAGTGAAGGGGTTGTGCTGGGAGTAGATTTTTAGGGTTTAGGGTAGTGCAGTGGTGTCTATGTAGTGTAGTGGGATGTGCTGGGGGTAGATTTAGGGTTTAGGGTAGTGCAGTGGTGTTTGGGTAGTGTAGGGAGTCGTGCTAGTGGTAGTGTTTTAGGGTTTAGGGTGTTGCAGTGGTGCTTGTGTAGAGTAGGCGGTCGTGCTGGGGGTACTGTTTTAGGGTTTAGGGAAGTGCAGTGGTGTTTGGGCAGTGTAGGGGGTAGCGCTGGGGATAGTGTTTTAGGGTTTAGGGTAGTGTAGTGATGTTTGGGTAGTGTAGGGTGTAATGCTAGGGTAGTGTTTAAGAGTTAAGGGTAGTGCAGTGGTGTCTGTGTAGTGTAGTGGGTCGTGCTGGGTAGATTTAGGGTTTAGGGTAGTGCAGTGGTGTTTGGATAGTGTAGGGAGTCGTGCTGGTGGTAGTGTTTTAGAGTTTAGGGTAGTGCAGTGGTGTCTGTGTAGTGTAGTGGGTCGTGCTGGGGGTAGATTTAGAGTTTAAAGCAGTGCAATGGTGTTTGTGTAGTGAAGGGGGTCGTGCTGGGAGAAGAGTTTTAGGGTTTAGGGTAGTGCTGTGGTGTCTGGGTATTGTAGTGGGTCGTGCTGGGGGTAGTTTTACGGTTTAGGGTAGTGCAGTGGTGTTTGGGTAGAGTAGGGAGTCGTGCTGGTGGTAGTGTTTTAGGGTTTAGAATAGTGCAGTGGTGCTTGTGTAGTGTAGGGGGTCGTGCTGGGGTACTGTTTTAGGGTTTAGGGCAGTGCAGTGGTGTTTGGGCAGTGTAGGGGGTAGTGCTGGGGCTAGTGTTTTAGGGTTTAGGGTAGTGCAGTGGGGTTTGTATAGTGTAGGGGGTCATGCTGTGGGTAGTGTTTTAGGATTTAGGGTAGTGCAGTGGTGTTTGTGTAGTATAGGGTGTCGTGATTTAGGGTAGTACCGTGGTGTTTGGTAGTGTAGGGGGTCATGCTGGGGGTAGTGTTTTTAGGTTTAGGGTAGTGCAGTTGTGTTTGGGTAGTGTATGGGGTAGTGTTTTAGGGTTTAGGGTAGTGCAGTGGGGTTTGTGTAGTGTAGGGGGTCGTGCTGGGGGTAGTGTTTTAGGATTTTAAGGTAGTGCAGTGGTGTTTGTGTAGTATAGGGGGTTGTGTTTTAGGGTTTAGGGTAGTCCAGTGGTGTTTGGGTAGTGTAGGGGGTCGTGCTGGGGGTAGTGTTTTTGAGTTTAGGGTAGTGCAGTTGTGTTTGGGTAATGAAGGGGGTTGTGCTGGGGGTAGTGTTTTAGGGTTTAGGGTAGTACAGTGGTGTTTGTGTAGTGTAGGGGGTCATGCGTGGGGTAGTGATTTAGGATTAAGGATAGTGCAGTGGTGTTTGTGTAGTATAGCGGGTCATGCTGGGGGTAGATTTAGGGTAGTGCAGTGGTGTTTGTGTAGTGTAGGGGGTCGTGCTGGTGATAGTGTTTTAGGGTTTAAGGCAGTGCAGTGGTGTTTGTGTAGTGAAGGGGGTTGTGCTGGGGGTAGAGTTTTAGGTTTTAGTGTAGTGCAGTGGTGTCTCTGTAGTGTAGTGGGTCTTGCTGGGGGTAGATTTAGAGTTTAGGGTAGTGCAGTGGTGTTTGGGTAGTGTAGGGAGTCGTGCTGGGGATAGTGTTTTAGTGTTAAGGGTAGTGCAGTGGTGTCTGTGTAGTGTAGTGGGTCGTGCTGGGGTAGATTAAGGGTTTAAGGTAGTGCAGTGGTGTTTGTGTAGTGTAGGGGGAGTGTTTTATGGTTTACGGTAGTGCAGTGGTGTTTGTGTAGTATAGGGGTTCGGCTGGGGTAGTGCAGTGGTGTTTTGATAGCGTAGGGTGTCGTGCTGGGGGTAGGGTTTTAGTGTTTAGGGTAGTGCAGTGGTATTTGTGTAGTGTAGGGTGTCTTGCTGGGGGTAGTGCTTTAGCATTGGGGTAGTGCAGTGGTGTTTGTGTAGTGTGGGGGGTCAAGCTGGGGTCGTGTTTTAGGGTTTGGGTTAGTGTAGTCGTGTTTGTATAGTGTAGGGGGTCATGCTGGGGGTAGATTTAGGGTTTAGGACAATGCAGTGGTGTTTGTGTAGTGTAGGGGGTCATGCTGGAGTAGTGTTTCAGGGTTTAGGGCAGTGCAGTGGTGTTTGGGTAGTGTAGGGGGTCGTGCTGGGGGTAGTGTTTTACGGTTTAGGGCAGTGCAGTGGAGTTTGGGTAGTGTAGGGGGTCATGCTGGGGGTAGTGTTTTAGGGTTTAGGGTAGTGCAGTGGTGTTTCGGTAGTGTAGAGGGTCATGTTTGGGATAGATTTAGGGTTGAGGGTAGTGCAGTGGTGTTTGTGTTGTGTAGGGGGTCGCGCTTGGAGTAGTGTTTTAGGTTTTAGGGTAGTGCAGTGGTGTTTGTGTAGTGTAGGGGTTCATGCTGGTGGTAGTGTTTTAGGGTTTTGGGTAGTGCAGTGGTGTTTATGTAGTGTAAGGGGACGTGCTGGGGTAGTGTTTTAGGATTTAGGGTCGTGCAGTGGTGTTTGTGTAGTGTAGGGGGTCGTACTGGGTTAGATTAAGGGTTTAGGATAGTGAAGTGGTATTTGGGTAGTGTAGAAGGTCGAGCTGGGGTTAGGGTTTTAGGGTTTAGGGCAGTGCAGTGGTGTTTGGTTAGTGTGGGGGGTCAAGCTGGGGTAGTGTTTTAGGGTTTGGGGTAGTGTAGTCGTGGTTGTATAGTGTAGGGGGTCATGCTGGGGGTAGATTTAGGGTTTAGGACAATGCAGTGGTGTTTGGGTAGTGTAGGGGGTCGTGCTGGGGGTAGTGTTTTAGGGTTTAGGGCAGTGCAGTGGAGTTTGGGTAGTGTAGGGGGTCATGCTGGGGGTAGTGTTTTAGGGTTTAGGGTAGTGCAGTGGTGTTTCGGTAGTGTAGAGGGTCATGTTTGGGATAGATTTAGGGTTGAGGGTAGTGCAGTGGTGTTTGTGTTGTGTAGGGGGTCGCGCTTGGAGTAGTGTTTTAGGTTTTAGGGTAGTGCAGTGGTGTTTGTGTAGTGTAGGGGTTCATGCTGGTGGTAGTGTTTTAGGGTTTTGGGTAGTGCAGTGGTGTTTATGTAGTGTAAGGGGACGTGCTGGGGTAGTGTTTTAGGATTTAGGGTCGTGCAGTGGTGTTTGTGTAGTGTAGGGGGTCGTACTGGGGTAGATTAAGGGTTTAGGATAGTGCAGTGGTATTTGGGTAGTGTAGAGGGTCGAGCTGGGGGTAGGGTTTTAGGGTTTAGGGCAGTGCAGTGGTGTTTGGTTAGTGTAGGGGGATCATGCAGGTAGAAGTGTTATAGGGTTTAGGGCAGTGCTTTAGCATTTGGGATAGTGCAGTGGTGTTTGTGTAGTGTGGGGGGTCAAGCTGGGGTAGTGTTTTAGGGTTTGGGGTAGTGTAGTCGTGTTTGTATAGTGTAGGGGGTCATGCTGGGGGTAGATTTAGGGTTTAGGGCAATGCAATGGTGTTTGTGTAGAGTAGGGGGTCATGCTGGAGTAGTGTTTTAGGGTTTAAGGCAGTGCAGTGGTGTTTGGGTAGTGTAGGGTGTCATGCTGGGGGTAGTGTTTTGGGGTTTAGGGCAGTGCAGTGGTGTTTGGGTAGTGTAGGGGGTCATGCTGGGGGTAGTGTTTTAGGGTTTAGGGTAGTGCAGTGGTGTTTGGGTAGTGTAGAGGGTCATGTTTGGGATAGATTTAGGGTTTAGGGTAATGCAGTGGTGTTTGAGTAGTATAGGGGGTCATGCTGGGGGTAGTGTTTTAGGGTTTAGGTTAGTGCAGTAGGGTAGTGCAGTGATGTTTGTGTAGTGTAGGGGGTCATGCTGGGGATAGTGTTTTAGGGATTAGGATAGGGCAGTTGTGTTTGGGTAGTGTAGGGGTACTGCTGGGGGTAGAGTTTTAGGGTTTAGGGTAGTGCCTTGTTGTTTGTGTAGTGTAGGGGTTCGTGCTGGGGGTAGTGTATTAGGGTTTAGGATAGTGCAGTGGTGTTTGGGTGATGTAGGGGGTCATGCTGGGGGTAATGTTTTAGGGTTTAGGGTAGTGCAGTGGTGTTTGGGTAGTGTAGGGGGTCGTGCTGGGGGTAGTGTTTTCGGGTTTAAGGCAGTTGAGTGCAGTGGTGTTTGTGTAGTGGAGGGGGTCATGCTGGTGGTAGATTTAGGGTTTAGGGTAGTGCAATTGTGTTTGTGTAGTGTATGAGGCCGTGTTTTAGAGTTTAGCGTAGTGCAGGGGTGTTTGGGTAGTGTAGGGGGTCGTGCTGGGGGTAGTGTATTAGAGTTTAGGGTAGTGCCGTGGTGTTTGTGTACTGTAGGGAGTAGTGTTTTAGGGTTTAGGGTAGTGCAGTGGGGTTTGTGTAGTGTAGGGGGTCGTGCTGGGGGTACTGTTTTAGGATTTAGGGTAGTGCAGTGGTTTTTGTGTAGTATAGGGGGTCGTATTTTAGGGTTTAGGGTAGTGCCGTGGTGTTTGGGTAGTGTAGGGGGTCGTGCTGAGGGTAGTGTTTTTGGATTTAGGATAGTGCAGTTGTGTTTGGGTAGTGTAGGGGGTTGTGCTCGGGGTAGTATTTTAGGGTTTATGGTAGTACAGTTGTGTTTGTGTAGTGTAGGGGG
This sequence comes from Triturus cristatus, assembly GCF_964204655.1. Lineage (NCBI taxonomy): Eukaryota > Metazoa > Chordata > Amphibia > Caudata > Salamandridae > Triturus > Triturus cristatus. The sequence goes on from NC_140579.1 coordinate 759,632,514, forward strand.
TCGTGCGTGGGGCAGTGATTTAGGATTTAGGGTAGTGCAGTAGTGTTTGTGTAGTATAGGGGGTCACGCTGGGGGTAGATTTTGGGTAGTGCATTAGTGTTTGGGAAATGTAGGGGGTCGTGCTGGGGGTAGTGTTTTCAGGTTTAGAGCAGTTGAGTGCAATGGTGTTTGTGTAGTGGAGGGGGTCGTGCTGGGGGTAGTGTTTTAGGGTTTAGGGTAGTGAAGTGGTGTTTGTGCAGTGTAGGGAGTCGTGCTGGGGGTAGATTTAGTGTTTAGGGTAGTGCAATGGTGTTTGTGTAGTGTAGGAGGTCGTGTTTTAGGGTTTAGGGAAATGCAGTGGAGTTTGGGTAGTGTAGGGGGTTGTGCTGGGGGTAGTGTTTTTGTGTTTAGGGTAGTGCAGTGTTGTTTGTGTAGTGTAGGTGGTCATGCTTTACGGTTTAGGGTAGTGCAGTGGTGTTTGGGTATTGCAGGGGTCGTTCAGGGGAAAGTGTTTTAGGGCAGTGCAGAGATGTTTGTGTATTGTAGGTGGTCGTGCTGGGGGTAGTGTTTTATGGTAGTGCAGTGGTGTTTGTGTAGTGTAGGGGGTCGTGTTTTAGGGTTTAGGGTAGTGCACTGGTGTTTTGGTAGTGTTGGGGGTCGTGCTGGGGGTAGTGTTTTAGGGTTTAGGGTAGTGAAGTGGTGATTGCGTAGTGTAGGGGGTCGTGCTGGGGGTACATTTAGGGGTTATGGTAGTGCAGTAGTGTTTGTGTAGTGTAGGAGGACGTGTTTTAGATTTTAGGGTAGTGCAGTTGTGTTTGGGTATGGTAAGGATTCTTTTTTTATAGAGCGCACAACTCACCCTGGGGCATCTAGGCGCTTAACTGGGAGAATGAGGGAGATGAACATACCAGCAATGCATAGAACATTAAAACAGGAAAGTTTTTAATTGCTTCCTGAAGATAGTCAATGACTGAATTTTACGGACTGCTAAGGGAAGCTTGTTCCAATAGCTCGGGGCTAGGTATGAGAACGCTCTACCTCCAGTGCGTTTGAGGTTGATTCTGGGAACTTGAAGGAGGTCCAAAATATTAGATCTAAGATTCCTATGAGGAGAGTATTTGACCAGTTTCTTTCGAAGGTAGAGAGGACCTCTCCCCCGCAGAGCATTATAGGTCAAACAGCAGATCTTAAAGATTGATCAGTTTCTGATATTAAGCCAATGCAGTTCCCTCAGCAATGGTGTTGCGGCGGAACCTTGTGGGCGATTCAAAATAAGCTGTGCTGCCGTGTTTTGAATTACCTGAAGTTTAGCCAGATGGATTTGACTCACTTCAGCCAACAACGCATTTCCATAGTCCAAGCGACTAACAACCATCGCCTGGACTAAGGTTCTGCGCTGAGATATGGGGAGGTAAGGGAAGATTTTCCTGAGCAACCTTAGTCCATAATAGCAGGATTTGGTTGTTGCTGCTACCTGATCTTTCAGAGTTAGAGCCTGATCCAATTGAATCCCGAGATTCTTTACCGACTGTTTGGGAATGGGGGGGTGACCGAGTTGACTAGGCCACACCTCATCAGACCAGCTGTTTTTGGATTTACCTAAAAGCATAACCTATGTTTTTTCATGATTGAGCTGGAGGCAATTTCTTGACATCCAGTCAAAGATGGCAAGCATTCCAGAAGCAAATCGGAGTTTGTCGAGTTCTGGGTTTGGTCCAATTGTAAACATAAGCTGGGTGTCATCAGCATATGATATAATTTCAAAGCCCAGATACTCGACTGCTTTTGCCAAAGGGGCCATATATAGGTTAAAGAGAGTGGGGCTCAGACAAGAACCTTGCGGGACTCCCCTGTCCAGCAGCATTTTTTGAGAGACATACGGTCCCAGCATAACAGTTTGAGTTCGACTCACTAAGTACTGTTCTAGCCATTTCAAGGCTAACCCTTTTATGCCACAGTCCTGGAGTCTCTCCAACAGCTTCGAATGGGAAATGGTGTCGAAAGCTGCGGAGAGATCAAGGAGGATCAGAATCACTGAACCTCCTTTATCAACAGTTAGCCTGAGAGAGTCTGTTACGGCCAACACAGCCGTTTCCGTGCTAAAACCGGGACGGAAACCAGACTGTGACGGATCTAAAAGATGGTTTTCCTCTAAGTACAGGCTTAATTGGCTATTAATGCAGCTTTCCAAGATTTTACCTAGGAGAGGTAGCAGGGAGATGGGACGGTAGTTTGCCAAAATCAAGGGGTCCGCCGATACTTTCTTCAATATGGGACGTACGACCGCCTCTTTCCAAGCAGTCGGGATTGTGGCCGAGGTGATGGAGCTATTAAATATGTCTCGGATTACAGGGGCACAGCTCAGGGCCAGATCTGCCATAATTTTGGGAGGACAAGTATCCCATGGCGATCCCGATTTAGCTTCCGAGAGAGCTTTAACCACCTCCTCGACTGTAACTAACGAGAAGGAATTTAGGGAACATATATTTATATTGTTTTGATTCCGGGGTGATTGAGAGTGAGCCATCGGGGAGTTATTAGTGGTGGGAAAATTTGCATAAATATTCAATATTTTTTCCCGAAAATAGGAGGCCAGAGAATCACATAACTCCTGGGATTCTTGGGGCAACTGTCTGCAGGCTTTTGGCGAGACAAATTCCCGGACAACATTAAATAGTGTTTTCTGGGAGTTGCTCGCATTGTCAATTTGACCAATTATGTATTGCTGTCTGGCTACTTTTAGGTTCAGGTGGTATTTAGACAATGCCTTCTTATACAGTGTTCTATTTTCCTCTGACTTGTCCATGCGCCATCTCCTTTCCAAATGCCGACAGCTCGACCTTTCTAGCTTCAATTCACCTGAGAACCAGGGGGTTGAAACTCTCTGGGTCACTGATTTCATTAACTTCTTAGGAATAATTTTGTCTAAAGCTCCTTCCAACGCAGTATTAAAAGTTTCCAATTGTTCACAAATATCTTTAGTATGGTCTGATTGGTACAAAGAAAAAGTCTCATTAAATGTACCAGGAGAAAGATTGTCCCACCTCCTACGTAGCCTTTGGGGTTGTTTGATGGGCCGTATTACACTTAATTCGTCCAGGCAGGTTATATGGATCGTAATCATATAGTGATCGGTCCATTGGAGAGGGTACGGAAGGTCACAATGAATCCGGTCTGAGTTGGAGAAAACTAGGTCCAATAAGTGCCCCGCAATATGGGTAGGACCGATTATTCGTTGAGTGAGGCCTAAAAGTTTGAGAGAAGCCAGTAATTTGATAACTTCAGGGTCCTCTTCTTTTTCTCCATGAAAGTTGAAATCTCCCAACAAGAGGAAGGTTTTTGCTGCTAGTATATGAAGTGCCAGGTATTCTACTAGCACATCTACAAAACTTCCTTTAGCACCTGGTGGGCGATATACTATTGCTCCATACCAGGTGTCAGATGGAGAAGCCGCGATTTTAAAAATGCCTAATTCTAATTGGTCATTGCATACTGAGGAAACCCATTTAACCTCCAGGTCTTTTTTAAATGCAATGGCAATGCCTCCTCCATTTTTTATTTCCCCGATCCAGATGAATAAACTTATAGTTCTCTGGAATCGCCAGCGTAATCATCGCCTGGTTTGAGGGGTTTAGCCAGGTTTCGGTAAAGAAACACAAGGTTGGGTCCTGGGATGTTATCATGTCCCATATTTCAAAAGGGTGTTTTGCTAAAGATCTAGCATTACATAAAATATTTCTATGGGACATGGTTCCCCGAATTCCTGAATTCTCCACGACGACATTAGGTTCCTCAACTATGCTCATTTGGTATTTACAATTGTGGCAGGATACTGGGCCTTCCAGCATGGAAAAATTGGACCGAAAGCAGTTATTAGAAGGACATTTCTGTGTTTGGACGAGCTTATTTATTTGGTTTAGAACCTCCGCCGAGTAACTAACTGCGGGGGCATGGGTCATGGGAGAGGCAGCACTACTGGCCCCTGGTCACGTAAGGGTGCGGACGGGCGCAGACGGGCTTGCCTTTGGCGCGCCTTCAGCGCGCGCCGTCAGCGCGCCCGCTGCGCTTGTCCGCTGCGCGGCCGCGTCATCATCCTCTGTTATAGAGAGAGGGAAACAGGCCACCCCCAAAATCCCTCCAAGATGTCCGCCCGCCCGTAGACCAAGCACCACACAAGAAAAGCGCGAGCTCTGCCAAAGTATCACTTTGCCCCCAAATGTGACAGCCTGAACGGCGACAGATAGGTAGGTGACACTTAAAAAAAAGATAGTGGTTTTAAAATAGAACGAGAAAAATACACAATTTTAAAAGCATAAAAGCTAAATTACTTATTCAATGCGCGCAGTTAGCTGATCTCCCGGCTTCCGCCTCAGGAGTGCAAACATCCAGTGTGGCGCGGCCGCGTCAACATCCTCTGTTATAGAGAGAGGGAAACAGGCACTAGAGCGCCACCCCCAAAATCCCTCCAAGATGTCCACCCACCCGTAGACCAAACACCACACAAGACAAGCGCGAGCTCTGCCAAAGTATCACTTTGCCCCCAAATGTGACAGCCTGAACGGCGATAGATAGGTAGGTGACACTTACAAAAAAGATAGTGGTTTTAAAATAGAACGAGAATAATACACAATTTTAAAAGCATAAAAGCTAAATTACTTATTCAATGCGCGCAGTTAGCTGATCTCCCGGCTTCCGCCTCAGGAGTGCAAACATCCAGTAGTGTAGGGGGTCGTGCTGGGGGTAGTGTTTTAGGGTTTAGGGTAGTGAAGTGGTGTTTGTGCAGTGTAGGGAGTCGTGCTGGGGGTAGATTTAGGGTTTAGGGTAATGCAATGGTGTTTGTGTAGTGTAGGAGGCCATGTTTTAGGGTTTAGGGTAATGCAGTAGAGTTTGGGTAGTGTAGGGGGTTGTGCTGGGGGTAGTGTTTTAGTGTTTAGGGTTGTGAGAAGTTGGCCTGGTATATGATGTTCACTAGTTAAAGTGACCACCTTGTACCATGCCAAGCAACCCTTATGGTGTGGTTGTAAGTCAACCTTTTCGGACTAGCTGCCCTAGTGGTAGCGTAGGCTAAGCAGTCTTTGAGGCTAAACTCGTGAAGCGTGTTAAGCCAGCTGTTTTACCAAATGTAACCCCCTTTTATACCAATGAAAGGACACCACACAGATATATATTGAAAATGTATATGTATTTATTTCTCAAAGTAACCCCTAGACTCTTTATGAGCACAGGAGCACAAATCGTTAAACAAGAATACGTTAGAATACACAGAAGTTGCACTTTATATGGATAGGCCCTGGTGGCCGCTCAAACCATATACTAAAATAGTGGTATAAGTACCACGAACAGAAAAGGGAAAAGGCCTAGGGCCTCTAGAATCGCTGGGCCTACAAGGAGCTAACTTCAGTTAGTGACCAGGAGGTCCACGGGTTGCGTGTGCAGAGCAAATAGTCACACGCGAGCTCCCATAGGTTTTCAATGGGTGCGTAAAAGTTGCAAAGTTACTGCAAAGAGGATCTTCCGGATGGACTATGAACTCAAGATTGGAAACACAGACACTAGAGATGTTACTCTACACTTGGGCACCGGAGTGCCAGCTTTACCTCACCCACAGGGAGCGGGTGCATAGGCCTCGAAGTGCGTCGGGTTTCTTCTATCTGTTCAATGGAGCCTGTGGACAAAGATGCTGCAGGCGATCGGTCCGGAAAGGGATGCGGTGGATCCAAGGGTGGATCGGAGTTGTAGAAGACCTGTAAGCAGAGGGGACAGTGTTCACAGTCACTAGCCAGTGACCAGCGTGGCACCAGGTGGGTACCAGGCGATGTCGGGTGCAAACAGGAAGAAAGGTGTAGCTTGTCTCTGCAGCCACGCGGTCCCTGAAGGTCGACGACATCCAGGAGTCGGTTCATGAGCTGTCCCACGCAGGCTCTCGCTGTTGGCGGTGTCGGCGACTTGGTCGAAGCAAACAAGCCTTGGCAAAAGCAATTGTTGTGGAAAACGAAATAAGCTGATGGTTCTGACCAGCAAGGTCAGAGGGACTGCTCCTTTGGAGGGGAGCAAGGGCCAGTCTGGAGCAACCAGACCAGCGGTGTATTTCTTGAAGTTCGTCACCAAGATGGCCACTAGCCAGCGGGCCAGCAACCGGTTAGGCGCGTCGAGTGGCAAAATGCAGAAGGGCCCCACGCAGATGGTGGAGATGCTGGAGGGCTCACCTTTGGTGCAAATGCGGCTCGGGTGTTGGGCTTCTCAGATCCCAAAGCACAACTTGGAGGGAGCCTCGGTTGTTGCGCTTGCAGCTTGTCGTGGTCTTTTCAAGATGGCTGGCTCCACGTGTCTCGGTGCCTCCACGGGTCTCCTCTTTTCAGGGACTGTGGATCGGGCGGTGAGAGGTCTGGAGGTCCAGGTCTTGTCAGTCTCTGGGCTCGGGCTCCGGTGGGAGGCGGCGGCAAAGCAGACGTTGATTCGCTGGATGGTGCTTGCGTTAGCAAGGTGGTCACTCCCTGACCACAGGGGAGATTGGCTTCAGTCCTCCGTGCGGCAGAGCGTCGAAGTTCCCGTCTTCTTCTTAGTTTCAAGTTGATTCCAGGATGTCTGAAGTCTTAGGACACAGCTCCTACCTTTAAGCGGATTCTAGGGGCCGGACTACCTGTTAGGTCCCTCCCTAAGGGTGGGACCAGGAAGGGGGGTGGTTACACCCCCAATCCTTTGTCCAGCTCGCCCCAGGCCCGGGACTGGTGTGCCCCAGGACCGGATTGAACTGGCATATGCACCGAGGCTCCTTGTGAGCCTCAGGCATGTCTGGTTTCTTTCAAGCCCTACCTGACCAATACACAAAATCCTGTCTGGGGTGGTGCACGCACCTCCCCTGGCAGGAAACCCTTTGTCCACACCTCCCAAGCTGGAAGGACTCCCAGCAGCAGGAGGGCAGACTTGTGTCTGTGGTGGCAGCCTCCATTTTGTGGAGCTGAGGCTATGTCGGATTTTACCCGGGTTTCAGGTACTGTACATGTCGTGTCCCTTTAGAAGGGTGGAATGCTAACCCCGTCGCCAGAATTGGCGAGGGGTTAGTATTCCAATTCGTATGACACCTTACTCGACATGTTTTGATAAAGCCAAACCAAAGATAGCATTTAACCGCGAGGTTCATAATGCACTTAAGAGTATATGGTATGACGATATCTGGAAACAGTAGAAGGAAGTGGTTCCGACCACTGCAGACAGGCTCAGCTCATTCCAGAGCACCATCTCACATGGAACCAAGCACTCTGCCTTCAGGATTGTTAAGGCCTGCCATAGGAGTGACTTATAGGTTACCAGGTGTCCCATTTAAGGTTAGGTATAGGTATACTACACCTAAGTAAGAGGTGGTTACACCAACTTACCCCAGCTGAGTGATCAGCCAGTTGTGTCAAATTTGTTAGGCCAGGCCAGGGGTGGCACAATACATGCTTCAGCCCCTGGTAGGCCTTAGATACACCAATGCCCTGGGTACCTAGTGTACACTGGTACAGGGGCTCACAGGGTGATCCACTTCCAATTGGTTATGCACCTAGGGTGCATAGTGTAAATTTAGTAGAGAGAACAGCAGGCTGGGGGTCTGATTGGCAGGCCCACAGCCTCAATATGTCAAAAACCAGTGAAGCAAAAAGCACAAATTTGGGGTGACCATAGGATAGCAGACCCTACTCTCCTACACAACCCCCTCCCCAAACGCAGGGACATTAAACTAGCCTTGACCAGTCTCGTCTTCATGTCCTAAGTGGAAGTACCTGGAGAGACCATCTGCATTCCCATGGTCAGTACCTGGCCGGTGCTCCACTGTAAAGTCCATCCCCTGTAGGGAAATGGACCACCTAAGCAGTTTGGGGTTTTCACCCTTCATCTGATTTAGCCACAAGAGGGGCTTATGGTCGGTCTGAATCTTGAAGTGAGTGCCAAACAAGTATGGCCTCAGCTTCTTCAGGGCCCACACCACAGCAAAGGCCTCCCTCTCAATAGCTGACCAATTCTTCTCTCTGGGGGTCAACCTTCTGCCAATAAAAGCAATGGGTTGGTCTTGACCATCTACATTAAGTTGTGACAGCACAGCTCCCACACCCAACTCAGAAGCATCTGTTTGGACAATAAACTCTTTGGAGTAGTCAGGACTTTTCAGGATAGGTGCAGAGCACATGGCCTCCTTCAGGTCATCAAATGCCTTTTGACAGCTTACTGTCCACTGAACCTTTTTGGGCATCTTCTTGGATGTCAGATCATTAAGAGGAGTCACAACGGACCCATAGTTCTTAACAAACTTCCTGTAGTACCCAGTCAAGCCCAAGAAAGCTCGAACTTGAGTCTGGGTGGTTGGAGGAGACCAGTCCTTGATGGATTGTATCTTACTCTCCAGTGGTTGAACTTGGCCTCCACCTACAAGGTGGCCCAAATACACAACCTTACTCTGCCCTATCTGGCACTTAGTAGCCTTGATAGTGAGGCCTGCCCTTTGCAGAGCCTCAAGAGCCTTCTTCAGGTGGATCAGGTGATCCTCCCAGGTGGAGCTAAAGACAGCAATGTCATCAAGATATGCTGCACAAAAGTCATCCAACCCAGTAAGGACTTGATTCACCAACCTTTGGAAGGTGGCAGGTGCATTCTTCAGACCAAAGGGCATCACCACAAATTGATAATGCCCACCTGGGGTTGAGAATGCTGTTTTGGCCTTAGACTCCTCAGATAATCTGATTTGCCAATAGCCAGCTGTCAAGTCAAATGTGCTCAAAAACTTAGCAGAAGCTAGTTTGTCTATGAGCTCATCTGCCCTTGGAATAGGGTGTGCATCTGTCCTGGTGACAGCATTGAGTCCTCTGTAATCCACACAGAACCTCATCTCTCTCTTGCCATCTTTGGTGTGAGGTTTGGGGACCAGAACCACAGGGCTAGCCCAGGGGCTCTCTGAGGGTTCAATGACACCTAATTCCAGCATTTTGTGTACCTCAGCCTTTATACAGTCCCTGACGTGGTCAGGTTGTCTGTAAAGCTTGTTCTTTACAGGCAGACTGTCACCAGTGTCCACCACATGGGTACACCAGTCAGTTTGGCTAGGTATTAGGGAAAACAGATGTTGAAATGATTGTAGAACTTGTCTACATTCAGTCTGCTGATGGGAAGTGAGGTTGCCTCCAAGGGTCACTCCTTCAACTGAGCCATCTTCAGGGTTCTGAGACAACAGGTCTGGGAGAGGGTCACTCTCTTCCTCCTGTCCCTCATCTGTAGCCATGAGCAAGCCCATGTCTGCCCTGTCAACATATGCTTTTAACCTGTTAACATGGAGTACCCTGTTGGGACTCCTGGGAGTTCCTAGGTCCACCAAGTAGGTGACCTCTCCCTTCTTTTCCAGGATTGTATGGGGTCCAGACCATTTGTCTTGGAGTGCTGCTGGGGCCACTGGCTCCAACACCCATACCTTCTGTCCTGGCTGAAACTCAACCAAGACAGCCTTTTGGTCATGCCAAGCTTTCTGTAAGGCCTGGCTTGCCTCAAGGTTTTTGGATGCCTTCTCCATATACTCAGCCATCCTGGAGCGGAGACCAAGTACATAGTCCACTATGTCTTGTTTAGGCTTTTTGAGAGGTAACTCCCATCCTTCCTTCACTAAACACAGTGGGCCTCTTACAGGGTGCCCAAACAACAATTCAAAGGGGCTGTAGCCAACCCCCTTTTGTGGGACCTCTCTGTAAGCAAACAGAAGGCAGGGTAGAAGGATGTCCCATCTTCGCCTAAGCTTTTCAGGTAATCCTTTGATCATACCCTTTAGGGTCTTGTTGAATCTCTCAACAAGCCCATTGCATTGTGGGTGATAAGGGGTGGTGAACTTGTAGTTGACACCACATTCCTTCCACATAGCTGTCAAGTATCCTGACATGAAGTTGGTACCTCTCAATAAAGGAGCCCATCATCCCAATACACTTTATGGGTACCTTGAGCATTCCCAGCAGCCTCAGCAGCAGCCAGCTGTCTGAGGGGTTCAAGAGAGGGACAGGATAACTGAGCCTGCCTCAAGTCAGCCCTTGAAGGTCCCCCTGTCCCCAGAAACTCAACCTGATCAGGTTCAAGCTCTTCAGGGACAGTTCCTTCAGGGTCCTCTAGATCAGCTTCCTGGGAAGGTTGATCATCACTCTGAGGCAGGGGGGAAGGCACAGCCTTGACCCTCCTGTTCTTCTTCTTGGTAGGTGCTTGGTCCATTGTTCCAGGATCCAAAACCTGTGGTTCAGTAAGGCACTTTTTGGCCTGTGACCTGGTCACAGCAAGGACATGTGGTGATATACCTAACATCTCTGCATGTGTCCTGTACTCCACTTCAGACCATAGAGAACTCTCTAGGTCATTGCCCAACAAACATTCTACTGGGAGGTCTGCGCTAACCACAACCCTTTTGAGGCCAGTTACCCCTCCCCATGAGAAGTTAACAACTGCCACACTATGTGAAGTAGTGGCATTGCTGGCATTGGTCACCAGGTAATTCTCACCTGGTATGTACTGTCCAGGGTCCACAAAGCCTGGTGTCACCATAGTGACACTGGCACATGTGTCCCTGTAGGCTTGAGCCACTTTTTCATTAATTAAAGGAGTCTGTCTGTACTTGCCCAGGTTACTGGGGCTCACAGTCAGGGACAAATCTATGTCCCCATCACAGATCAGGACTGCCTGTGTCAGGGTTCTGTCTAAGTCAGAATCTCCTTCAGTTCCCATAGTGATTCCCACTACACCCTTTGTCTGGGGACCAACACTGCTAACAGTAGTACTGGGAGCAGGTGCCTTAGGGGCAACAGTGTTGGGGGCTCCACCCTTTTTACAATCACTAGTCCAGTGAGTTGTATTCTTGCAATGATTGCACCAGGGTTTCTTTTGACCTTCTTTCTTCTTTCCCTTGGATTGTTGTTGGGACCCACCCTCCTTAGCAGTAGTTTGGGGCCCTGTTGAAGACTTCTGGTCTTTAGATTTCTGATCTCCACCCTTTTGGTCTGTTTTCTTCTGATCACCCCCTTGGCCCTGGTTCTGGTTCTTTTGCTTAACCCTGGTTCTGACCCATTTGTCTGCCTTCTTTCCCAATTCTTGGGGAGAGGTCAGATCAGAGTCAACCAAGTGTTGATGCAGTTGCTGGTTTTGACAGTTATTTAAAATCTGTTCTCTCATCATCAAATTGTACAATCCGGTATAATCAGATACCTTACTTCCCAGCAACCAACCCTCCAAAGCCTTAGTGGCACATTCAATGTATTCAGACCAGTCCTGAGTCTGTATCTTCTGGGTGTCTCTGAACATTAACCTGTACTGTTCAGTGGTTAAGCCTAACCCATCAACTAGGACACTCTTCAGGACTCTGTAATTTCTGACATCCTCTTCTCTAGTAGTGAGGATTCTGTCTCTGCCTCTTCCTTCAAAGGAGAGCCAGAGGATTGCTGCCCACTGGTCTTCAGGAACCTGCTGCACTTTGCAGGCTCTCTCAAGAGCAGTCATCCATTTGTGGATGTCATCCCCACTTTTGTAGGGGGGCACAACCTTAGACAGGTTCCTATTATCAAAGACCCTATCTTTGTCCTTAGGGACAATGCTGCCATCAGTGGGTATAGACCCACTCTCATTATGCTGCCTAGCCTTGCTCAGTTTCTCTTCCATCAGAGCTACTTCTAGCTCCTGTTTCCTGATCCTCAGCTGGGCTTCTTGCATTCTGGCCTCATGCTCCCTCCTCTGAGGGGTGGTCATCCTTCTCTTGGAGTGACCTTGAGAGCCTCTAGAGGTATGAGAAGCATTAGATTCACCTGAGTGATTCCTTTGCCTCCCAGACCCCTGGTTAAGTCCACTAGGGAGATCCAATGGGGTGATCCCATTGTCAGTCCCCAGTAGCCTTAAGTTAGCTGGGCCACGTATAACACTTGGCACTGGGCTAGTTCTCCCTTCATCCTCACTACTTTCTGTATCCTCACCACTTTCCTCATCTGTAGTATGATTCTCATCTAAGGGATGGCTATTGGAAAGGGGTACTTCAGTAGCATCTTCAGAAGGGGGGCCTCCTGTTCCTGTCCCTAAGGGGCCTAACTGGGAGGCTTTCCTGAGAGCTTTCTGATCTTCATCAGCCTGTAAAAGCTCTCTGAGTTCAGCAGAAGTAGGATTCTTGGGCTGTTTATGGCCCCTGATATTTGCCAACTGCCTGAGCTCATTTTGATTAAGGGTAGCAAAGATGGATGGTGCCCTCTGGGGGTCACTCTCAACAGAGATGGGTACAGTGGACCCCTCTGCCCCAGCCATTGCTCTTAAGTGTGGGTGGATGTGTTGCAATCTACCTACACTTGGGTTTACCTACTAAACCTATCTAGTAGTTGTAGTCAGGGTGTGCTACTCCCTTTGCTCTACAACACTAAGTTCAGTAGAACTTAAGTATATCTAATCTTGTTTTATATGTACCTATAGGTACCTATGTGATCTTTCAATTGGTAACCAAGAGATTACAATGGTAAAACACAGCAAGCTCAAATCCAACCGCTGCTCACCAATGTGAGAAGTTGGCCTGGTATATGATGTTCACTAGTTCAAGTGACCACCTTGTACCATGCCAAGCAACCCTTATGGTGTGATTGTAAGTCTACCTTTTCGGACTAGCTGCCCTAGTGGTAGCGTAGGCTAAGCAGTCTTTGAGGCTAAACTCGTGAAGCGTGTTAAGCCAGCTGTTTTACCAAATGTAAACCCCTTTTATACCAATGAAAGGACACCACACAGATATATATTGAAAATATATATGTATTTATTTCTCAAAGTAACCCCTAGACTCTTTATGAGCACAGGAGCACAAATCGTTAAACAAGAATACGTTAGAATACACAGAAGTTGCACTTTATATGGATAGGCCCTGGTGGCCGCTCAAACCATAAACTAAAATAGTGGTATAAGTACCACGAACAGAAAAGGGAAAATGCCTAGGGCCTCTAGAATCGCTGAGCCTACAAGGAGCTAACTTCAGTTAGTGACCAGGAGGTCCACGGGTTGCGTGTGCAGAGCAAATAGTCACACGCGAGCTCCCATAGGTTTTCAATGGGTGCGTAAAAGTTGCAAAGTTACTGCAAAGAGGATCTTCCGGATGGACTATGAACTCAAGATTGGAAACACAGACACTAGAGATGTTACTCTACACTTGGGCACCGGAGTGCCAGCTTTACCTCACCCACAGGAAGCGGGTGCATAGGCCTCGAAGTGCGTCGGGTTTCTTCTATCTGTTCAATGGAGCCTGTGGACAAAGATGCTACAGGCGGTCGGTCCGGAAGGGATGCGGTGGATCCAAGAGTGGATCGGAGTTGTAGAATACCTGTAAGCAGAGGGGACAGTGTTCACAGTCACTAGCCAGTGACCAGCGTGGCACCAGGTGGGTACCAGGCGATGTTGGGTGCAAACAGGAAGAAAGGTGTAGCTTGTCTCTGCAGCCACGCGGTCCCTGAAGGTCGACGACATCCAGGAGTCGGTTCATGAGCTGTCCCACGCAGGCTCTCGCTGTCGGCGGTGTCGGCGACTTGGTCAAAGCAAACAAGCCTTGGCAAAAGCAATTGTTGTGGAAAACGAAATAAGCTGATGGTTCTGACCAGCAAGGTCAGAGGGACTGCTCCTTTGGAGGGGAGCAAGGGCCAGTCTGGAGCAACCAGACCAGCGGTGTATTTCTTGAAGTTCGTCACCAAGATGGCCACTAGCCAGCGGGCCAGCAACCGGTTAGGCGTGTCGAGTGGCAAAATGCAGAAGGGCCCCACGCGGATCGTGGAGATGCTGGAGGGCTCACCTTTGGTGCAAATGCTGCTCGGGTGTTGGGCTTCTCAGATCCCAAAGCACAACTTGGAGGGAGCCTCGGTTGTTGCGCTTGCAGCTTGTCGTGGTCTTTTCAAGATGGCTGGCTCCACGTGTCTCGGTGCCTCCACGGGTCTCCTCTTTTCAGGGACTGTGGATCGGGCGGTGAGAGGTCTGGAGGTCCAGGTCTTGTCAGTCTCTGGGCTCGGGCTCCGGCGGGAGGCGGCGGCAAAGCAGACGTTGATTCGCTGGATGGTGCTTGCGTTAGCAAGGTGGTCACTCCCTGACCACAGGGGAGATTGGCTTCAGTCCTCTGTGCGGCAGAGCATCGAAGTTCCCGTCTTCTTCTTAGTTTCAAGTTGATTCCAGGATGTCTGAAGTCTTAGGACACAGCTCCTACCTTTAAGCGGATTCTAGGGGCCGGACTACCTGTTAGGTCCCTCCCTAAGGGTGGGACCAGGAAGGGGGGTGGTTACACCCCCAATCCTTTGTCCAGCTCGCCCCAGGCCCGGGCCTGGTGTGCCCCAGGACCGGATTGAACTGGCATATGCACCGAGGCTCCTTGTGAGCCTCAGGCATGTCTGGTTTCTTTCAAGCCCTACCTGACCAATACACAAAATCCTGTCTGGGGTGGTGCACGCACCTCCCCTGGCAGGAAACCCTTTGTCCACACCTCCCAAGCTGGAAGGACTCCCAGCAGCAGGAGGGCAGACTTGTGTCTGTGGTGGCAGCCTCCATTTTGTGGAGCTGAGGCTATGTCTGATTTTACCCGGGTTTCAGGTACTGTACATGTCGTGTCCCTCTAGAAGGGTGGAATGCTAACCCCGTCGCCAGAATTGGCGAGGGGTTAGTATTCCAATTCGTATGACACCTTACTCGACATGTTTTGATAAAGCCTAACCAAAGATAGCATTTAACCGCGAGGTTCATAATGCACTTAAGAGTATATGGTATGACGATATCTGGAAACAGTAGAAGGAAGTGGTTCCGACCACTGCAGACAGGCTCAGCTCATGCCAGAGCACCATCTCACATGGAACCAAGCACTCTGCCTTCAGGATTGTTAAGGCCTGCCATAGGAGTGACTTATAGGTTACCAGGTGTCCCATTTAAGGTTAGGTATAGGTATACTACACCTAAGTAAGAGGTGGTTACACCAACTTACCCCAGCTGAGTGATCAGCCAGTTGTGTCAAATTTGTTAGGCCAGGCCAGGGGTGGCACAATACATGCTTCAGCCCCTGGTAGGCCTTAGATACACCAATGCCCTGGGTACCTAGTGTACACTGGTACAGGGGCTCACAGGGTGATCCACTTCCAATTGGTTATGCACCTAGGGTGCATAGTGTAAATTTAGTAGAGAGAACAGCAGGCTGGGGGTCTTATTGGCAGGCCCACAGCCTCAATATGTCAAAAACCAGTGAAGCAAAAAGCAAAAATTTGGGGTGACCATAGGATAGCAGACCCTACTCTCCTACAAGGGTAGTGCAGTGTTGTTTGTGCAGTGTAGGTGGTCATGCTTTACGGTTTAGGGTAGTGCAGTGGTGGTTGGGTATTGCAGGGGACAGTGTTTTAGGGCAGTGCAGAGATGTTTGTGTATTGCAGGTGGTCGTGCTGGGGTAGTGTTTTAGGGGTTAGGGTAGTGCAGTGGTGTTTGTGTAGTGCAGGGGGTCATGTTTTAGGGTTTAGGGTAGTGCAGTGGTGTTTGGTTAGTGCAGTGGGTTGTGCTGGGGGCAGTGTTTTAGGGTTTAGGGTAGTGCAGTGGTGTTTGGGTAGTGTAGGGGGTCATGCTGGGGGGAGCGTTTTAGAGTTTAGGGTAATGCAGTAGGGTAGTGCAGTG
Organism: Triturus cristatus; assembly: GCF_964204655.1. Lineage (NCBI taxonomy): Eukaryota > Metazoa > Chordata > Amphibia > Caudata > Salamandridae > Triturus > Triturus cristatus. Next base: position 759,648,132 of record NC_140579.1, read on the forward strand.
GTGTTTGTGTAGTTTAGGGGGTCATGCTGGGGGTAATGTTTTAGGGTTATGGATAGTGCAGTTTTTTTTTTTTTTAATTTATTTTTGTTTTTTTTGTCCTCATTTACAACCCAGTCGGGCTTGTCCATGCTGATGATAATTGAGAAGAAGCAACCTTCTCAGGACACTGGATCTGCTGCCTTATGACCTATTTGGGCCAAGACTGCCGGTGCTATCCCAGTCAACAGCTTGGGAACAATGCCAACTTGGGGTACCCATCGCTCAACTTAGATCGCTAGAGCGTCTTAATCAAATCCTTAAAGGGGGTAAAGGATAAGCAAGAGAAAAAGGGTTGTATAATCCTTGGACTAGGGGGAAAAAAAACAACCAAAAAAACAAACCCTAGCTCTATTCCAATAAGTTCCAAAACTCCCGCTTCTTCTTGCTTCCTGCCCTTGAGAGGTCTAACCTCGACGTTTTTAATAGAGAGGACAGCCAGTCTTGGTGGGTAGGTGGTAGCGAGTCTTTCCATTTAATGCAAATCTCTCTCCTGGCAAGCAAGGTAGCATAAAATAGGAGTTTCTCAGATGCCCCTTCTACATCATTTGCAAGGCCAAACACCAGCATAGGCAGGTTAACAATAATGTGTGACCCCAAAGCTCCAGAAAGTGTATTACTCACTGCTTGCCAGAAGCCAGCAAGGGCGGGACAGTCCAAAAACATATGGATATCAGAAGCTTCTACTGCCCCGCACTTTGCACAGCATACTGGTGGCCCATTTGAAAATGTTGTTAACCTCAGTGGAGAGTAGTAGGCTCTGTGTATTGTAAATAGGTGATTCCTTCGAAGCCAAGCTGGTTTTACAATGTCATATAGCATTTTACAGGATGTTAACCATAGTGACTGAAGGTCTTGCCGTGGGATACTGCTCTCCCAAAGAGAGATGGGTAGTAGAAATTCACCATCCTGCTCTTCCATGATGGAGCGGTACCAAACCGCCACCTCTTTCTTTGCTGGAGGTTTATGTATGACCAGATGTTCAAATTGATTTGTACCACCCATTAGATGTTTATTGCGGGAAGGTTGGACAGCATTAGCCCAGCTGATTAGTTGGAGATATTTAAATCTGGAGAGGGAAGGACCGACTATTTCTCTAAGGGCCTCCCAGGAAACCAAGGTACCCTCCACGAAAAGGTCTCCCCAGCTCTCGATGCCAGCCACCCTGAGGGGAGTTGATAAGCTATCTAACAAACACTCCGGAGTCCCAGGAGAGTTCCAAATTGGGGCTAATCCTGAATAGTATCCCAGTTTTAATGAAGCTCTAAGGCCAGCCCATGATTTAGCCAGCCCCTGTAACACCTTCAGCCTGACTTTTGAAATTTTTTTTACATTGCCATATTTATATAAGTAACCTTGCTCAGATATACCAGAACCTCTCAACATGGCCGTAAACAAAGCCCCGACACCCTCACTGATAGGAGTTTTTAGCAACATACGTGTGTATGGAAGTTGGAAGGCCCAAGCGTACAACTGTATATCAGGAGCTGCTAAACCTCCCTTTTCTCTTCACCTTCTGATTTTTTTCCAAGCTATCCTAGACTGTCGAGAAGCCCAAACAAAGGCATTTAAATCGCTCTGAAGCTTTCCCAGTGTTCTCGTATCAAAATATAAAGGGATAGCACCAAAGAGAAAAGTAAATCTAAGCATAATGGACATCTTAATAAGATTGACTCGCCCGAGTATTGAGAGCGGTAAAAGGGCCCAAGAATTCATTAATTTACGGGTGTCTCTAGCTATTAGCATTAAGTTATAGGTGGATATCTTCTCTATTTCCTGGAGAATATGGATTCCCAAATATCTCATGCTGGTCTTCAGAGAAGGGAGCTGTTGGTGAACCTACATATTCCAAGCCATTATTTCGGTTTTGGAGGTATTGATCTTATACCCTGAGACTGCACCGAATTCCAGTGCCAACTCCATAACTGCAGGGTATGCGGTGTTCAAATCTGATGTAAATATAAGCACATCGTCCGCATACAAAGCCACTTTTTTCTCCCATTCCCCATATCTGAAAGATGATACTCTAAGATCATCTCTCAGAAACTGGGCAAAAGGTTCGATATACAGATTAAACAATAAAGGGGAAAGGGGACACCCCTGACGCGTACCTCTGGAGATCTCAAAAGATTCGGCAAGGAAGCCGTTTATAAATAGATTGGCCGAAGGGTTACTATATAAAAGGGCAACAGACCGCCTAAACTTCTTTCCAACCTTGAACTTGGCCAGGACCTCCGACCCCATTTTACCCCATTGCAACACCCTCGTGCACCCACCCCTAGTTAAAACCCCAACCCCAAACCCTGAGAAGGCCGGCAGTCCCCCTGCCTCCTTTACCACCCCCTGAGAACCGCCCCCCCCCCCCCAAGTGTCTGGAATATATCCAGAATTCGGCACCTAGCCGTGTATGGCCCTTAATAACTTTAAGTATAGTGGATAGTAGGATTATTTAGTCTCTAGCTATTAGCATTAAGTTATAGGTGGATATCTTCTCTATTTCCTGGAGAATATGGATTCCCAAATATCTCATGCTGGTCTTCAGAGAAGGGAGCTGTTGGTGAACCTACATATTCCAAGCCATTATTTCGGTTTTGGAGGTATTGATCTTATACCCTGAGACTGCACCGAATTCCAGTGCCAACTCCATAACTGCAGGGTATGCGGTGTTCAAATCTGATGTAAATATAAGCACATCGTCCGCATACAAAGCCACTTTTTTCTCCCATTCCCCATATCTGAAAGATGATACTCTAAGATCATCTCTCAGAAACTGGGCAAAAGGTTCGATATACAGATTAAACAATAAAGGGGAAAGGGGACACCCCTGACGCGTACCTCTGGAGATCTCAAAAGATTCGGCAAGGAAGCCGTTTATAAATAGATTGGCCGAAGGGTTACTATATAAAAGGGCAACAGACCGCCTAAACTTCTTTCCAACCTTGAACTTGGCCAGGACCTCCGACAGGAACACCCAGTTAACCCTGTCGAAGGCCTTAGCAACGTCAAGAGTCAGAACAGCGAGTGGAAGAGAATAAGTTGAGGCTAGGTCTATAGCCCCAATCAGATCATGGGTCAATTCTGAAAGATGACGCCCTGGTATAAAGCCCTTTTGATTCTGATGTAACAGGCCTCCAACCACCCTGCCAAGCCTTTTAGCCAAAATGCAGGCAAAGATTTTATAGTCAGCATTTAATATGGAGATAGGCCGATAGGATTCACAGCTCGTAGGAGACTTCCCCTGTTTTAATATTAAAGTTATGGTTGCTTTATTCCAGGAAGGAGGAGGGATCGAGCCGTCTAGAAGGACTTGGTTGAACAGAATTGTCAAGGTCGGGACGACCTCCTTAACAAGAGATCTATATAATTCAGAGGGGAGACCGTCAGGGCCTGCTGCCTTGCCCCTTTTTGATCTCATTATTTCACACTGGACCTCCTCTTGAGTAATCGGGAGGTCTAAGGCAGCTTGTTGTTCCGAGGTTAGCACAGGGAGATTTAACTTGCTTAGCCAAGATTGAATCCTCACACGATCTGAGTCTCCATCCTCGCTGTAGATTCCCTGAAAAAAAGAGTGGAACACCCCTCTAATGTCGTCATCCAAGGTATAAGCTAGACCATCCTTAACGACCATGCTGATATTATTTCGTGCCCGATCTGATTTTGTTTTCCAGGCGAGTAGTTTGCCTGCCCCTTCGCCATACTCGAAGTGGGCTAACTTACTAGCCTCCCATCTTTGCATTAAGCGTGAGCTCAGAATACTATCTAGCTGGGCCTTAAGATCCCTAAGCTTGATATGATTCTCAGTAGGTAAGCTCGGGTTATGTAGATCGAGTAATAGCTGAGTAGCCTTGATGTTGCGCTCTAGCTCGAATATGTCTTCCTTATATTTTCTACTCTTGTAAATCGTGATGCTAGTGATAATACCCCTCAAAAAAGCCTTGAAAGACTCCCACACATTGACCACAGACGCGGTCCCCATATTTCTTGCCATAAAATGTTCAGACTCTCTCCGAAGAGAGAGTAAAGTGTCTTCCGAGGCCAAAAGTGAACGGTCCATAGACCAGTTCCTGGGCGGAAGATCCGCCGCTATTTCTATGACCATGCATACGGCAGAGTGGTCCGAGAGGTGGGCGGGAAGATAAGAGATAGTTTTAATTAATTTATGCAGAGCGTAACTAGCAAGTATGAGGTCAATCCTAGATTTATGTTTGTATTTGTGGTTAGAAAAGGAGTATTCACGTTGACGGGGAAACCTAAGCCTCCATATATCCACAAGACCCAGATGTTTCATAGCTCCCATAAGACAGGCTCTAGTTCTGGGAGAGGGTAATACACGACTTTTTATAGATTTATCGATTGAGGGATCTAAGACTATATTAAAGTCACCAGCTAATATGACTGGTTCAGGAAAATCCAGCAAAGCCGATACTAAGTTTTTGAGGTGGGAGGGATCGGCCAGGTTGGGACCATAATACCCGGCAATCGTTACTCTCAGACCTAACAGCTGAAGTTCTGCGATGGCCCACATGCCACCTGGGTCCACTATTGAGGATCTGAGAGCTGCCCTTGCAGACTTTTTAACAAGGATTGCCACCCCTCGCGTATTGGCTGACTGTGTGGTGCTGACCACAAAGTCAACCCAGCTTAATTTTTTAACTAAAGCTAGTAATTCTTGTTGAATCAAATGTGTCTCCTGCAAGACAATGATCTGTGCGCTATTATCGCGCAAATATTGAAAAATCCTATGCTTTCTAGGATTGGTACGTAGACCATTGACATTCCAGGAGAAAACCTGAATCGAGGTCAAACGATCTATTAGAGGCAAGAACAAAAAACCCCGCCCAGATAGTCTAAGGGAACTGCTGAATAAGCAAAAATAGACAGGTTTACATTTTCCTCTGTTACTTTCATTTAGAGTTACCCCGTAAAGGAAAAAGCAGGTTGTAGCTGGAAATAAGGACATTTTTATTTTTATTTTACCCCATTGCAACACCCTCGTGCACCCACCCCTAGTTAAAACCCCAACCCCAAACCCTGAGAAGGCCGGCAGTCCCCCTGCCTCCTTTACCACCCCCTGAGAACCGCCCCCCCCCCCCAAGTGTCTGGAATATATCCAGAATTCGGCACCTAGCCGTGTATGGCCCTTAATAACTTTAAGTATAGTGGATAGTAGGATTATTTATTTATTTATTTTATTTTTTTATATTTTCATTTGCCGAATATATCTAACCAGGTAGTTATAAATCAGACCGATTATTTCTTAGCTAGATCTTTCAAAAGTATATCCGCTTCCGAAGCTGAGCTCACATTGTGCATTTTATTATTGAACATAATTCTCAAAGATGCAGGAAATTTCAACTGGGCAGTTGCGCCCAGTCTTCGGAAGTCTTCTAGCCTTTTCCCTAACTCCCATTGCCTTTCGAGAGTAGTTCTAGAAAGATCAGATCTTATTTGGAAAGTACAGCCACTTGCCGATAGAGTCTTTTGCTTAAGCGCTGATGAAAGAATTTGCTCTTTGAGAGCATATGTATGGAAATTAATTAAAATCTTTCTGGGTTTCGGCCTCTGTAGATTTCTCCGAAAAGGGTCTCTATGTAGGCTGATCCCGTAGGAGAATGAGAGTGGGAGCACGGGATCAAACGGAGAACATGGCGGCCACGGGTTGAGCGGTCGCGGCACTTTCCCCGTGTAGAGTGCCCTTTCCTCACAGAATCAGCGATGGATAAGTAGAATGCGGACCTTTTTGTGTCATTTTTGCCGATCTTTTGGAATCTTGGTTTCCGAGGGGCCAGAACAATGGGTGTAATTCTAAAAAACAGAAAAGATCAATAATTTACCTTTTAGTGTGTCCGGGTGTGTTTTTCTGGATTACGGCTTGCTACAGGCTTGGGCTTTCCTCCCTTCTTTCGTCTGCGGGCAGCGTGCAGTCCTCGTCCTCTTCCTTCCGATGTGCGGGTCCGGCTCCAGGTTTTCCTCACATACCGCTGCTGTTCTCGGCGTCTCTCGCTGGGTCCTCGCGTCTTCTGAGCTCCGATATACACGGAGTGCTTGCCTCGGTCTCCTTCGAGGTAGGGGATTGCACTGCGCCATCGTGGAGTCTACAGGGCACACCGCTCGGGGGGTAAGTGTGAATGTGAAGGGGGGGCGGGGGTCTTGGAAGCTTTGGTAGTGTCTACGATATAAGGAGTGACTCCGCTCTTGTGCATTTAACTACTACAAACCCTGACCCCGACCCCGAGGTTGTAATAACCCCCCTAAACTTAGGCCCAGACCCCAGGCGGCCGGAACTCTGGTCCGTTCAGAAATTAAAAACCCCAAAAGGAAGGGGAAGAGAGGTGGCGCCAGATTGCTTATTAACTCAGCTCCAAAACCAAATCTAAACTGCAAGCAGCGTATTAATTCAAAATTGTTAGATGAGGCACTCGATTTCACTACTGTTCCAACAAGTAGTATAGACGGGGGATCCCCTCTAGCTGAAGAGGCCTCACGGAAATCAAGAGATCTTAAGAAGCAGAAATCTCAGCAAGCGAAGTCTAACAAAATAACACCCTCCTTAAGATCTTATTTCAGGGTTCTTCCCCAGATTTTGGAGCTGGCTAAAAGTGACCCTGCCTTTATTAAAACTATGGAATGCACTGAAGATCTTAACACTAGGGATCCACAGGCCTTGGTTACTCCAATTGCTTTGGACATCCAAGTGCCGGTATTGTCCCAAGCTGGACCTGGTGAGTGTGACTCCCCTTGTCTCTCTGAGTGCAGCGAAACAGGAACACATGAAAGCCAGCAGGCACTCGGGGATTACTCGGATCGTACTGTGGGGGAAATGCTCAGAGCCCTATCCCATGACATAAAAATGGGCTTCCAAACCTCGTCAACAAATCAGTCAGAGATCAGATCTCTTTGCGAGACCCTCGGTTCAAAGGTAGACCTACTAGATATAAGAACATCTCAATTAGAAGATAATGTTACCAATCTGAAGGCCAACCTAGAATCTGCTGAAACTAATATAAAGTCTCTGCAATTGAGTGAGGTAGCTCTATCTGACCGCCTAGAGACTTTGGAGAATAATGCAAGGAGGAATAATCTTCGGGTCTTGAATGTTCCAGAGGATAAGGAGGGAAGCGATCTTAAAGGTTTTGTCGTCGCCCTGCTAAAAGAAGCCCTGCATTTAGAATCCTCAGAAGAACTTCTGCTTAAAGACATTCAGCGCATAGATAGTGCAGTTTTGTTTGGATAGTGTAGGGGGTACTGCTGGGGGTAGTGTTTAGGGTTTAGGGTATTGTCGCGGTGTTTGTGTAGTATAGGGGGTCAAGCTGGGGGTAGTGTTTTAGGGTTTAGAGTTGTGCAGTGGTGTTGGGTAGTGTAGGGTGTACTGCTGGGGGTAGTGTTTTAGGGTTTAGGGTGGTGCAGTGGTGTTTGTGTAGTATTCGGGTAGTTCTGGGGTAGTGTTTTAGGGTTTAGGGTAGTGTGGTGGTGTTTGTGTAGTGTAGGGGGTAGTGTTTTAGGGTTTAGGGTAATGCAGTGTTGTTTGTGTAATGCAGAGGGTCATTTTTAGGGTTTAGGGTAGTGCACTGGTGTTTGGGTAGTGCCGGGGTCGTGCTGGGGGTAGTGTTTTAGGGCAGTGCAGAGGTGTTTGTGTAGTGTATGGGGTCGTGCTGGGGGTAGTGTTTTAATTTTTAAGGTAGTGCAGTGGTGTTTGTGTAGTGTAGGGTTTCGTGTTTTAGGGTTTAGTGTAGTGCACTGGTGTTTTGGTAGTGTAGGGGGTCGTGCTGGGGGTAGTGTTTTTGGGTTTAGGGTAGTGCAGTTGTGTTTGGGTAGTGAAGGGGGCTGTGCTGGGGGTAGTGTTTTAGGGTTTAGGGTAGTACAGTGGTGTTTGTGTAGTGTAGGGGGTCGTGCGTGGGGTAGTGATTTAGGATTAAGGGTAGTGCAGTGGTGTTTGTGTAGTATGGGGGGGTCATGCTGGGGGTAGATTTAGGGTAGTGCAGTGGTGTTTGTGTAGTGTAGGGGGTCATGCTGGTGATAGTGTTTTAGGGTTTAAGGCAGTGCAGTGGTGTTTGTGTAGTGAAGGAGGTCGTGCTGGGGGTAGAGTTTTAGGTTTTAGTGTAGTGCAGTGGTGTCTCTGTAGTGTAGTGGTAGTGCAGTGGTTTTTGGGTAGTGTAGGGAGTCGTGCTGGTGGTAGTGTTTTAGGGTTTAGGGTAGTGCAGTGGTGCTTGTGTAGTGTAGGGGTTTGTGCTGTGGGTACTGTATTTGGGTTTAGGGTAGTGCAGTGGTGTTTGGGCAGTGTAGGGGTAGTGCTGGGGATAGTGTTTTAGTGTTAAGGGTAGTGCAGTGGTGTCTGTGTAGTGTAGTGGGTCGTGCTGGGGTAGATTAAGGGTTTAGGGTAGTGCAGTGGTGTTTGGGTAGTGTAGGGGAGTGTTTTATGGTTTACAGTAGTGCAGTGGTGTTTGTGTAGTATAGGGGTTCGGCTGGGGTAGTGCAGTGGTGTTTTGATAGCGTAGGGGGTCATGCTGGGGGTAGTGTTTTAGTGTTTAGGGTAGTGCAGTGGTGTTTGTGTAGTGTAGGGGGTCAAGCTGGGGTTGTGTTTTAGGGTTTGGGGTAGTGTAGTCGTGTTTGTATAGTGTAGGGGGTCATGCTGGGGATAGATTTAGGGTTTAGGGCAATGCAGTGGTGTTTGTGTAGTGTAGGGGGTCATGCTGAAGTAGTGTTTCAGGGTTTAGGGCAGTGCAGTGGTGTTTGGGTAGTGTAGGGGGTCGTACTGGGGGTAGTGTTTTAGGGTTTAGGGCAGTCCAGTGGTGTTTGGGTAGTGTAGGGGGTCATGCTGGGGGTAGTGTTTTAGGGTTTAGGGTAGTGCAGTGGTGTTTGGGTAGTGTAGAGGGTCATGTTTGGGATAGATTTAGGGTTTAGGGTAGTGCAGTGGTGTTTGTCTAGTGTAGGGGGTCGCAATTGGAGTAGTGTTTTAGGTTTTAGGGTAGTGCAGTGTTGTTTGTGTAGTGTAGGGGTTCATGCTGGTGGTAGTGTTTTAGGGTTTTGGGTAGTGCAGTGGTGTTTATGTAGTGTAAGGGGACGTGCTGGAGTAGTGTTTTAGGATTTAGGGTTGTGCAGTGGTGTTTGTGTAGTGTAGGGGGTCGTACTGGGGTAGATTAAGGGTTTAGGATAGTGTAGTGGTATTTGGGTAGTGTAGAGGGTCGAGCTGGGGGTAGGGTTTTAGGGTTTAGGGCAGTGCAGTGGTGTTTGGTTAGTGTAGGGGGTCATGCTGGGGGTAGATTTAGGTAGCTATTATAGAGAACGGGGTAACCCAAATTAATCCAAGGACCTGGGTATCATCTGGTACAAAAAACAATGGTCCTAGACCTATCTTTCAGTTGAGTATATCAAAGATTCTTATTTTAGCATATTATTGAATAAAGCAATAAACATAGGAATCTAATATCCTACAGAAAAAGGTCAATATTAATTCAATTAGTGCAACAGAAAAACCATGAAACTGGATCATCGTATATTTATTTAAAGGAATTTTGGTGAAAACCAGACAGTATATGATACAACATAACAATTTCAAAGAAGAGATTAGGAAGGGTTGCTCCAGAGGGAGACGTGCAGATAAAACAGGGTGCTCAGAAGTGATGTGAGAGGGAAAGATATTTCAGCATGAATTTATGAAGGGTTCAATATATCAAAGAAAACAACGGGATCGGTTGTGAGTCACCGTCCTTGGGTAACCTGGCCCAATTATATTCACACAATATATTCTTATGTCAATTCAAAACTAGACATCAATTCTAGGGTAGCACGTGGTAGACAAACAAAGGTCCAGGTTAAGTTAGTTGGGCGTCGACGTTTCGATCCGGCTTATGGCCAAAGGGTAATTAATGCCTCGGCTGGGCGGATCTTCATCAGGACTACACTGGGCAACCTGAAAGAGGGACCGAGGTCAATTTGTTGCACTAAAAGACTGAACTAATCACACAATAATTATATATGATAAAAGGATCTCACCCGTCACAGGTGTGGACGAGAGTCCATGGTATCCTTTATCCAATATGGGGGTATCCTTCCTCAACCGTAATCTTAAAGGAATGATAAACATGCTTAAAAAGTGCTGATAAAAATAAACAACACAATTTGAACAACACAACTAGTGGGAATGTTTTACCTTCACACTTGGTTATAGTGATTACACCCCGAAGACCGAGGGGAGGTGATTCCCAGTCACCTGAAAGGAGAACAAAAGGATTCTAAGGTCACAGTTACCGATTATCTCTCCACAACGTAGCGTAATAATGAACAGAACTGCCATACAATATTGTACCTTGGCTATGGCCTATTCTGTATGGTAAATGTGTAAAACTATTTGAAGTGATTCTGACGTTATCAATTAGCTCTCCACATCGTAGAGCAAAAGGAAAACACATCGTAGCGCAAAAGGAAAACTAAATCATGTTCCTACCCGTCCTGTGGCTTGTTCTGCATAATCAACAAGTGAAATTATTTAAGGTGCTTGTTGAGGAAGAACATGACTATAGACAATACCCCTATCAGCAAGGCATGCTCAATTAGTTAGTTTGTGGAAGAATGCGTAGAGAAATGCTTGGCGAGCGGCTCCCTACAGACAGAAAAATATCCGTTAATTTATGGAAATGCAGTCGCTCGTGAGTCGGCTTAGAAAATGATAACGAGTCTAATTATAACTTACTGTGGAGCAAGGGGGAGAACGTGACTATTGAAATTCCCCTATCAGCAAGGCATGCTCAATTAGTTAGTTTGTAGAAAAATGCGTAGAACCATGCTTGGCGAGCGGCTCCCTGCAGACAGAAGAATATCCGTGAATGAATGCCGTCGCTCGTGAGTCGGCTTAGAGAATAATAACGGCGTGTGATAGAATGACTACGGGGAAGTTATCCGTCAAATTAAGTCGCTCATGAAAACAGCTTAAAGAAGGATAACGTTTCTGAGTATAACACTGTAGAAACAAAGCGTAATTGAATTACTGCGGGGGGTCTTTTCAAGCGCGTCTGTTACTTCGCGGCCGTCTCCAGGTCGGAATTGTGCCTAATGGAGGCGGGCGGCGCGTGAGCGTATTAATTCAGTTGCCGGTAACGTAACCGGTAGGGGAAAGGGAGAAAAGACTAAATCCAGTGTCCGGTGTCGGGAAATGGGTGGTTTAAAAAAATGTTAGTGTTTAAAAGTTATTAAAAAAGGGGACAGGAAAGAAGACAGGCATATATGCCAATATTTATCAACAAAGAAATGAAAACCAACAATTCACATTCACAATATTATTATGTATATTGACAATATGCATATTAAAACCCAAAAGGGGCTTGTTGAACATATAAGACAAACATAATGAGTGTTGCTCATAAAAGAGAAAAAAAAAAAAAAAAAAGAAACTTGCACAATTAGTCAACCACCATTATTAAAAACCAATAGATCCCTAGTGAGTTACATAGTGGAAAAATGTGTAATTATGAACGTGGCATCCAGGTCCCTGGATTGCTCATTTAGACATCATCTTCATACATTAGTAAGTACCGACACTTGTCTGCTGATCTCCTCAAATTCATTTAACCCCCGGTTGACAGTGTTCAAGCGATGTATCCATTTACACTCATGTCTACTAAGCACAGTGCTGAAATCACCTCCCCTGGGGTTCGATTTAACCTTTTCTATGACCCACCAGCGGAGGCTTTCAGGTATATGATCAAACAAGATGAAAAGTTCAACTAGTGGGGCGCCTTGTACCTTACAACGTATGCGGCTGCATGCTGCAGGATACGACATTTCACTCTCTGAACAGTTTGCCCAACGTACATGAAACCACAGGGGCAAATGATAGCATAAATGACTCCACTAGTGTTGCAATTAGTGTGTTCATTCAGTGTGTTTGTTTGGTCATTGTGTACAAATTCTGGCATTTCTTTTGTCATGTGGCAAGCTCTGCATGAGCCACATTTATGATGGCCCCTAACTGGCGGAATACCCCAAAGGGTGGTCTGTCCCAATATCTTCGGAGTGTCCAACAAGGACTTGACCACGGAGTCCCTGATATTTCTGCCTTTCTTAAAAGCATATAGGGGAGTGGGTATGTTCCCCCGTTCATCTGACACCAGATGCCAGTGCTGGTTTATGGTCTTCTTTATAGCATTACTCTTTGTATTAAAAGTCGTAACACATACCAAACTCTCATCCTTGTCATCAGTTCTGGCCTTCGGGGTTAGTAAGGTGTCTCTGTGGTTGTGCCATGCACGTTTACGTGCTCTCTTTAGTAATCTAATGGGGTACCCACGTTAACTCAGTCTAGCCAGGAGGCCAGATCACTCGTCAAAGTAATCTTCCTTTCTAGAGCAATTCCTCCTTAGCCTCAGGAACTGCCCAAAGGGCAAATTGTCCCTTAAGATGCGAGGGTGATGACTCGTGTATCTCAATAATGTATTGCGCTCGCTACTTTTCCTATACAAACTAGTATATAGTTTCCCTGAATGAGCATTTATTGTGATGTCCAGAAAGTTAATTGTGTCCCTGCTGGAGTCCAGGGTAAACTGAATATCGGGAGAGCAGTTATTAAGCCACTGATGGAAGGCAGTCAAGTGGTCCTCATCACCCTTCCAGATCATAAGGACATCGTCAATATAACGTCGCCATAGCATGATACAGTTTCTATGTGGGTTATATTCATTTAGAACAAACCGTTGTTCATAATCATGCATGAATATGATTGCCAGATTGGGCGCGAAGCTCGCCCCCATCGCCACGCCCTTAGTCTGGACGTAAAATTCCCCCAAGAATGTAAAATAATTACGGGTCATGGCAATGCGTAGGAGCTCAATAATAAATTGAGTTGGCACCCTGTGTGGTGTAGGCCGTTGGTTTAATATTGACTCAATACATGTCAGGGCAGCACATTGTGGAATGTTTGTATACAGTGACGCTATATCCATAGTGACCAGAATGTCCGCTGATGGGTCATGTGGACGGTCATCAACAAGTTGAATCGTCTGCATAGTATCCTTAAGATAGGTAGAGGTGTTTTCAGCAATGCGTTTTAAAAACACATCAATATATTTACAGAGTGGCTCCAAAATGGATCCACAACCTGAGATTATAGGCCTACCAGGTGGACATACCATACTTTTGTGTATTTTCGGGAGGGTGGAAATTGTAGGTGTCCTAGGATGCTTGTTGTTAAGGTACTCATTTTCAAGTTTACTAATAATGCCAGATTCAAATGCATCACGTGTGACTGCTCTTATTAAGTTAGTAATTTCTTGCGTAGGGTCCCTTCTCAGTTTCTCATAGTTGCCTACAGTTGATAACTGGCCAAGGATTTCTTTTTTGTAGTCTTCCACATTCTGTATCACAATGGCACCCCCCTTGTCAGCTGGTTTTATTACTATGTTGGTATTAGTTTTAAGAGAAACCAAGCCATCCCGTTCAGGTTTACTCACATTGTATTGCACATACTGTCGATTGGACAGTATTACGTCCACGTCCCTCAATACCACCTGTTCAAAAGCTAACAATTTGTGAGATAGTAAATGAGGGGGGGGGGTTAAAACTGGATGGGGGTCTCAAGCCACTACCCGAGAATGTTGGGTTGTACGGGATTTTCTGAAAATAGTGTTTCAACCGGATTTTTCGAAAAAATTGGTGCAGTTCTACCTTCAAGTTGAAATTATTGGGCATGTTGGTGGGTACAAAAGACAGGCCCTTTTCCAATATTTTTTGTTCATTGGGTTTTAGAGTGTAGTTAGAAAGGTTAACTACAGGGTTTATAGATTCATGAGTCACCATCTGTAGTGTTGGCGTCTCGTTTGTATATCCCCATGTGTGTCTTGCTGGAAGTGTATCTGCTTGTTCGATCTCCCTCTGCCTTGGTTCCACATTTGGCCCCTGGCACCCCTGGGTCTGCCCCAGGGGCGTCCTCGACCTCATTGGCCCCACCATGGGTCCTCTGCTAAAAAAGAAGAGGTCGTGGAAGGTTGCAGTTCAGTATATGCCTGGCCCGTAGCTAAATGGCCCGTGGCAGGTGCAGACGTACTCGTACCTGGATGCTCACTGTCGCTATCAGATCCACTCCCTAGTGATGACCCTGAAAAAGTGGTGTACCTTCTATATCCACCCCTTCCTCTACTGGAGATCGTGCCCCTCTGTTCTCTCGTATAGTAGTCTTCCTGTAGGTAAGGGTACGTATTTTTCTTATCATAAAATGTAATGTCCCTTGCTACCTTATCCAATTTAGTCGCCTGGGTATAGATGTCAAACTCACGGATAGTCCTCTCCAATCTTTCCAAAGCCTCTTTTGCATTTACCAGGGCTCTGTCCTCAATAATCTCCTTCTTGAGGTCAGAGATCTCTTTGGTCAGGCGTTGTACCTCCTCGACAGCTGTTTCTATCCCCAATACTATCCAGTGTCGTGAACAGTTATTGGAAACGAAACTAAAATTCTCTTTGAACTTGGGGTTATCTAGGAAGATTGCCGGCTCATTTCTAACTTGTAAACCCACAGGTATCACATTCGATTGTAGGTATTTAACTAATGTATGGCCATGCAGTCTTGTTCTGATAAGTTTTTTCTCCAGTCTTTCTAATTTGGATATTTTGTCATTAAGAGACAAATCAATGCTGGGGGCGCTACCTCTGAAGAAAGTACCGCTCCCTTGAGCTTGCAGGAGTTTTTCTATGTAGTCTTGACTGTATGATAAGGTTTCTTTATCAGACATAATATATACAGTGGAAGTCTTGGTGATAGAATCTCAATAATATGCGGAATTATGGAACAACAAATTAAACCTAATCAACAAACATTTACACATTTAACAAACAAAACCCTCGCAGGACTTGCCTGCACAAAGGTGGCTATTATAGAGAACGGGGTAACCCAAATGAATCCAAGGACCTGGGTATCATCTGGTACAAAAAACAATGGTCCTAGACCTATCTTTCAGTTGAGTATATCAAAGATTCTTATTTTAGCATATTATTGAATAAAGCAATAAACATAGGAATCTAATATCCTACAGAAAAAGGTCAATATTAATTCAATTAGTGCAACAGAAAAACTATGAAACTGGATCACCGTATATTTATTTAAAGGAATTTTGGTGAAAACCAGACAGTATATGATACAACATAACAATTTCAAAGAAGAGATTAGGAAGGGTTGCTCCAGAGGGAGACGTGCAGATAAAACAGGGTGCTCAGAAGTGATGTGAGAGGGAAAGATATTTCAGCATGAATTTATGAAGGGTTCAATATATCAAAGAAAACAACGGGATCGGTTGTGAGTCACCGTCCTTGGGTAACCTGGCCCAATTATATTCACACAATATATTCTTATGTCAATTCAAAACTAGACATCAATTCTAGGGTAGCACGTAGTAGACAAACAAAGGTCCAGGTTAAGTTAGTTGGGCGTCGATGTTTCGATCCGGCTTATGGCCAAAGGGTAATTAATGCCTCGGCTGGGCGGATCTTCATCAGGACTACACTGGGCAACCTGAAAGAGGGACCGAGGTCAATTCGTTGCACTAAAAGACTGAACTAATCACACAATAATTATATATGATATAAGGATCTCACCCGTCACAGGTGTGGACGAGAGTCCATGGTATCCTTTATCCAATATGGGGGTATCCTTCCTCAACCGTAATCTTAAAGGAATGATAAACATGCTTCAAAAGTGCTGATAAAAATAAACAACACAATTTGAACAACACAACTAGTGGGAATGTTTTACCTTCACACTTGGTTATAGTGATTACACCCCGAAGACCGAGGGGAGGTGATTCCCAGTCACCTGAAAGGAGAACAAAAGGATTCTAAGGTCACAGTTACCGATTATCTCTCCACAACGTAGCGTAATAATGAACAGAACTGCCATGCAATATTGTACCTTGGCTATGGCCTATTCTGTATGGTAAATGTGTAAAACTATTTGAAGTGATTCTGACGTTATCAATTAGCTCTCCACATCGTAGAGCAAAAGGAAAACACATCGTAGCGCAAAAGGAAAACTAAATCATGTTCCTACCCGTCCTGTGGCTTGTTCTGCATAATCAACAAGTGAAATTATTTAAGGTGCTTGTTGGGGAAGAACATGACTATAGACAATACCCCTATCAGCAAGGCATGCTCAATTAGTTAGTTTGTGGAAGAATGCGTAGAGAAATGCTTGGCGAGCGGCTCCCTACAGACAGAAAAATATCCGTTAATTTATGGAGAATGCAGTCGCTCGTTAGTCGGCTTAGAAAATGATAACGAGTCTAATTATAACTTACTGTGGAGCAAGGGGGAGAACGTGACTATTGAAATTCCCCTATCAGCAAGGCATGCTCAATTAGTTAGTTTGTAGAAAAATGCGTAGAACCATGTAGATAGCGACAGTGAGCGTCCAGGTACGAGTACGTCTGCACCTGCCACGGGCCATTTAGCTACGGGCCAAGCATATACTGAACTGCAACCTTCCACGACCTCTTCTTTTTTAGCAGAGGACCCATGGTGGGGCCAACGAGGTCGAGGACGCCCCTGGGGCAGACCCAGGGGTGCCAGGGGCCAAATGTGGAACCAAGGCAGAGGGAGATCGAACAAGCAGATACACTTCCAGCAAGACACACATGGGGATATACAAACGAGACGCCAACACTACAGATGGTGACTCATGAATCTATAAACCCTGTAGTTAACCTTTCTAACTACACTCTAAAACCCAATGAACAAAAAATATTGGAAAAGGGCCTGTCTTTTGTACCCACCAACATGCCCAATAATTTCAACTTGAAGGTAGAACTGCACCAATTTTTTCGAAAAATCCGGTTGAAACACTATTTTCAGAAAATCCCGTACAACCCAACATTCTCGGGTAGTGGCTTGAGACCCCCATCCAGTTTTAATCCCCCCCCCCCTCATTTACTATCTCACAAATTGTTAGCTTTTGAACAGGTGGTATTGAGGGACGTGGACGTAATACTGTCCAATCGACAGTATGTGCAATACAATGTGAGTAAACCTGAACGGGATGGCTTGGTTTCTCTTAAAACTAATACCAACATAGTAATAAAACCAGCTGACAAGGGGGGTGCCATTGTGATACAGAATGTGGAAGACTACAAAAAAGAAATCCTTGGCCAGTTATCAACTGTAGGCAACTATGAGAAACTGAGAAGGGACCCTACGCAAGAAATTACTAACTTAATAAGAGCAGTCACACGTGATGCATTTGAATCTGGCATTATTAGTAAACTTGAAAATGAGTACCTTAACAACAAGCATCCTAGGACACCTACAATTTCCACCCTCCCGAAAATACACAAAAGTATGGTATGTCCACCTGGTAGGCCTATAATCTCAGGTTGTGGATCCATTTTGGAGCCACTCTGTAAATATATTTATGTGTTTTTAAAACCCATTGCTGAAAACACCTCTACCTATCTTAAGGATACTATGCAGACGATTCAACTTGTTGATGACCGTCCACATGACCCATCAGCGGACATTCTGGTCACTATGGATATAGCGTCACTGTATACAAACATTCCACAATGTGCTGCCCTGACATGTATTGAGTCAATATTAAACCAATGGCCTACACCACACAGGGTGCCAACTCAATTTATTATTGAGCTCCTACGCATTGCCATGACCCGTAATTATTTTACATTCTTGGGGGAATTTTACGTCCAGACTAAGGGCGTGGCGATGGGGGCGAGCTTCGCGCCCAATCTGGCAATCATATTCATGCATGATTATGAACAACGGTTTGTTCTAAATGAATATAGGGTAGTGCAGTGGTGTTTGTGTAGTGTAGGGGTTCATGCTGGTGGTAGTGTTTTAGGGTTTTGGGTAGTGCAGTGGTGTTTATGTAGTGTAGGGGGACGTGCTGGGGTAGTGTTTTAGGATTTAGGGTCGTGTAGTGGTGTTTGTGTAGTGTATGGGGTCGTACTGGGGTAGATTAAGGGTTTAGGATAGTGCAGTGGTATTTGGGTAGTGTAGAGGGTCGAGCTGGGGGTAGGGTTTTAGGGTTTAGGGCAGTGCAGTGGTGTTTGTTTAGTGTAGGGGGATCATGCTGGTGGAAGTGTTATAGGATTTAGGGCAGTGCAGTGGTGTTTGGGTAGTGTAGGGGGTCATGCTGTTGGTTGTGTTTTAGGGTTTAGGGTAGTGCAGTTCTGTTTGGGTAGTGTAGGGGGTGCTGCTGGGGGCAGTGTTTTAGGGTTTAGGGTAATGCAGTGGTGTTAGTGTAGTATTGGGGGTAGTTCTGGGGGTAGTGTTTTAGGGTTTAGGGTAGTGCAGTGGTGTTTGGGTAATGTAGGGGTAGTGCTAGGGGTGGAGTTTTAGAGTTTAGGGTAGTGCAGTGGTGTTTGGGTAGTGTAGGGGTCGTGCTGGAGATAGTGTTTTAGGGTTTAGAGTTGTGCAGGGGTGTTTAGGTAGTGTAGGGGGACGTGCTGGTGGTAGTGTTTTAGAGTTTAGGGTAGTGCAGTGGTGTTTGTGTAGTGTAGGTGTCGTGCTGGGGGTAGTGTTTTAGGGTTTAGGGTAGTGCAGTGGTGTTTGTGTGGTGTAGGTGGTCGCGCTGGGGTCAGTGTTTTCGTGTAGTGCAGTGGTGTTTGTGTAGTGTAGGGGGTCGTGCTAGGGGTAGCGTTTTAGGGTTTAGGGTAGTGCAGTGGTGTTTGTGTAGTGTAGGGGGATGTGCTGGGGGTAGATGTGGGGTTTAGGGTAGTGCAGTGGTTTTTGGGCAGTGTAGAGGGTCGTGCTAGGGGTATTGTTTTAGGGTTTAGGTTAGTGCAGTGGTGTTTGTGTAGTGTAGGGGATTGTGCTGGGGTAGTGTTTTAGGGTTTAGGGTAGTACGGTGATGTTTGAGTAGTGTAGGGGGTCGTGTTTTAGGGTTTAGGGTAGTGCAGTGGTGTTTGGGTAGTGTAGGGGACGTGCTGGGGGTAGTGTTTTTGGGTTTAGGGTAGTACAGTGGTGTTTGTGAAGTGTAGGTGGTCGTGCTTGGGGTAGTGTTTTAGGGTTTAGGCTAGTGCAGTGGTGTTTGTGTAGTGTAGGGGTTCAAGCTGGGGGTAGTGTTTTAGGGTTTAGGGTAGCGCAGTGGTGTTTGTGTAGTATAGGGGTTCGTACTGGGGTAGTGCAGTGTTGTTTTGGTAGTGTAGGGGGGTCGTGCTGGGGGTAGTGTTTTAGGGTTTAGGGTAGTGCAGTGGTGTTTATGTAATGTAGGGGGTCTTGCTGGGGGTAGTGTTTTAGGGTTTGGGTTAGTGCAGTGGAGTTTGTATAGCATAGGGGGTCAAGCGGGGGTAGTGTTTAAGGGTTTGGGGTAGTGCAGTGGTGTTTGAATAGTGTAGGGGATCATGCTGGGGGTAGATTTAGAGTTTAGGGCAATGCAGTGGTGTTTGGGTAGTGTAGGGGGCCGTGCTGCAGGTAGTGTTTTAGGGTTTAGGGCAGTGCAGTGGTGTTTGTGTAATGTAGTGGGTCATGCTGGGGGTAGTGTTTTAGGGTTTAGGGCAGTGTAGTTGTGTTTGGTTATTGTAGGGGGTCATGATTGGGGTAGATTTAGGGTTTAGAGTAGTGCAGTGGTGTTTGTGTTGTGTAAGGGGTCGCGCTTGGGATAGTGTTTAGGGTTTTAGGCAGTGCAGTGGTGTTTGTGTAGTGTAGTGGGTCATGCTGGGGGTAGTGTTTTAGGGTTTAGGGCAGTTTAGTGGTGTTTGGGTAGTGTAGGGATCGTGCTGGGGGTAGTGTTTTAGGGTTTAGGGCAGAGCAGTGGGGTTGGTGTAGTGTAGGGGGTTATACTGGGGTATTGTTTTAGGGTTTAGGGCAGTGCTGTGGTGTTTGTGTATTATAGGGGTTTGTGATGGGGTAGTGTTTTAGCATTTAGGGTAGTGCAGTGATGTTTGGCTATTGTAGGGGGTCATGCTTGGGATATATTTAGGGTTTAGGGGAGTGCAGTGGTGTTTGTGATGTGTAAGGGGTCGCGCTTGGGATAGTGTTTTAGGGTTTGGGGTAGTGCTGTGGTGTTTGTGTTGTGTAGGGGTCATGCTGGGGGTAGTGTTATAGGGTTTTGGGTAGTGCAGTGGTGTTTGTGTAGTGTAGGATGTCATGCTTGGGGTAGATTTAGGGTTTAGGGCAGTGCAGTGATGTTTATGTAGTGTAGGGGGACGTGCTGGGGGAGTGTTTTAGGGTTTAGGTTCGTGCAGTGGTGTTTGTGGAGTGTAGGGGGTCATACTGGGGGTAGATTTAGGGTTTAGGATAGTGCAGTGGTATTTGGGTAGTGTAGAGAGTCGTGCTGGGGGTAGGGTTTTAGGGTTTAGGGCAGTGCAGTGTTGTTTGGGTAGTGTAGGGGGATCGTGCTGGTGGAAGTGTTTAATTGTTTAGGGCAGTGCATTGGTGTTTGTGTAGTGTAGGGGGTCGCGCTTGGAGTAGTGTTTTAGGTTTTAGGGTAGTGCCTTGTTGTTTGTGTAGTGTAGGGGTTCATGCTGGGGGTAGTGTATTAGGGTTTAGGATAGTGCAGTGGTGTTTGGGGGATGTAGGGGGTCATGCTGGGGGTAATGTTTTAGGGTTTAGGGTAGTGCAGTGGTGTTTGGGTAGTGTAGGGGGTCGTGCTGGGGTAGTATTTTCGGGTTTAGGGCAGTTGAGTGCAGTGGTGTTTGTGTAGTGGAGGGGGTCGTGCTGGGGGTAGATTTAGGGTTTAGGGTAGTGCAATTGTGTTTGTGTAGTGTATGAGGCCGTGTTTTAGAGGTTAGCGTAATGCAGGGGTGTTTGGGTAGTGTAGGGGGTCGTGCTGGGGGTAGTGTATTAGAGTTTAGGGTAGTGCAGTGGTGTTTGTGTACTGTAGGGAGTAGTGTTTTAGGGTTTAGGGTAGTGCAGTGGGGTTTGTGTAGTGTAGGGGGTCGTGCTGGGGGTAGTGTTTTAGGATTTAGGGTAGTGCAGTGGTTTTTGTGTAGTATAGGGGGTCGTATTTTAGGGTTTAGGGTAGTGCCGTGGTGTTTGGGTAGTGTAGGGGGTCGTGCTGAGGGTAGTGTTTTTGGGTTTAGGATAGTGCAGTTGTGTTTGGGTAGTGTAGGGGGTTGTGCTCGGGGTAGTATTTTAGGGTTTAGGGTACTACAGTTGTGTTTGTATAGTGTAGGGGGTCATGCGTGGGGCAGTGATTTAGGATTTAGGGTAGTGCAGTGGTGTTTGTGTAGTCTAGGGGGTCACGCTGGGGGTAGATTTTGGGTAGTGCATTAGTGTTTGGGTAATGTAGGGGGTCGTGCTTGGGGTAGTGTTTTCAGGTTTAGGGCAGTTGAGTGCAATGGTGTTTGTGTAGTTGAGGGGGTCGTGCTGGGGTAGTGTTTTAGGGTTTAGGGTAGTGAAGTGGTGTTTGTGCAGTGTAGGGAGTCATGCTGGGGTAGATTTAGGGTTCAGGGTAGTGCAATGGTGTTTGTGTAGTGTAGGAGGTCGTGTTTTAGGGTTTAGGGTAATTCAGTGGAGTTTGGGTAGTGTAGGGGGTTGTGCTGGGTTTAGTGTTTTAGTGTTTAGGGTAGTGCAGTGTTGTTTGTGTAGTGTAGGTTTTCATGCTTTACGGTTTAGGGTAGTGCAGTGGTGTTTGGGTATTGCAGGGGTCGTTCAGGGGAAAGTGTTTTAGGGCAGTGCAGAGATGTTTGTGTATTGTAGGTGGTTGTGCTGGGGGTAGTGTTTTAGGGTAGTGCAGTGGTGTTTGTGTAGTGTAGGGGGTCGTGTTTTAGGGTTTAGGGTAGTGCACTGGTGTTTTGGTAGTGTAGGGGGTCGTACTGGGGGTAGTGTTTTAGGGTTTAGGGTAGTGAAGTGGTGTTTGCGTAGTGTAGGGGGTCGTGCTGGGGGTACATTTAGGGGTTATGGTAGTGCAGTAGTGTTTGTGTCGTGTAGGAGGACGTGTTTTAGATTTTAGGGTAGTGCAGTTGTGTTTGGGTAGTGTAGGGGGTCGTGATGGGGGTAGTGTTTTAGGGTTTAGGGTAGTGAAGTGGTGTTTGTGCAGTGCAGGGAGTCGTGCTGGGGGTAGATTTAGGGTTTAGGGTAGTACAGTTGTGTTTGTGTATTGCAGGTGGTCGTGCTGGGGGTAGTGTTTTAGGGTTTAGGGTAGTGCAGTGGTGTTTGTGTAGTGCATGGGGTCATGTTTTAGGGTTTAGGGTAGTGCAGTGGTGTTTGGGTAGTGTAGGGGGTCATGCTGGGGGGAGCGTTTTAGAGTTTCGGGTAGTGCAGTAGGGTAGTGCAGTGGTGTTTGTGTAGTTTAGGGGGTCATGCTGGGGGTAATGTTTTAGGGTTATGGATAGTGCAGTTTTGTTTGGATAGTGTAGGGGGTACTGCTGGGGGTAGTGTTTAGGGTTTAGGGTATTGTCATGGTGTTTGTGTAGTATAGGGGGTCAAGCTGGGGGTAGTGTTTTAGGGTTTAGAGTTGTGCAGTGGTGTTGGGTGGTGTAGGGTGTACTGCTGGGGGTAGTGTTTTAGGGTTTAGGGCGGTGCAGTGGTGTTTGTGTAGTATTGGGGGTAGTTCTGGGGTAGTGTTTTAGGGTTTAGGGTAGTGTGGTGGTGTTTGTGTAGTGTAGGGGGTAGTGTTTTAGGGTTTAGGGTAATGCAGTGTTGTTTGTGTAATGCAGAGGGTCATTTTTAGGATTTAGGGTAGTGCACTGGTGTTTGGGTAGTGCCGGGGTCGAGCTGGGGATAGTGTTTTAGGGCAGTGCAGAGGTGTTTGTGTAGTGTATGGGGTCGTGCTGGGGGTAGTGTTTTAATTTTTAAGGTAGTGCAGTGGTGTTTGTGTAGTGTAGGGGGTCGTGTTTTAGGGTTTAGTGTAGTGCACTGGTGTTTTGGTAGTGTAGGGGGTTGTGCTGGGAGTAGTGATTTAGGGTTTAGGGTAGTGAAGTGGTGTTTGTGTAGTGTAGGGGTCGTGCTGGGGGTAGATTTAGGGTTTAGGGTAGTGCAGTGGTGTTTTTGTAGTGTAGGAGGTCGTGTTTTAGGGTTTTAGGGTAGTGCAATGGTGTTTGGGTTGAGTAGGAGGTTGTGCTGGGCGTAGTGTTTTAGTGTTTAGGGTAGTGCAGTTTTGTTTGTGTAGTTTAGGAGGTCATGTTTTAGGGTTTAGGGTAGTGCAGTTGTGTTTGGGTAGTGAAAAGGGTCATGCTGGGGGTAGTGTTTTTGGGTTTAGGGTAGTACAGTGGTATTTGTGTAGTGTAGGGGGTCTTGCTTGGGGCAGTGATTTAGGATTTAGGGTAGTGCAGTGGTGTTTCTGTAGTATAGGGGGTCATGCTGGGGGTAGATTTTGGGTAGTGCAGTGGTGTTTGTGTAGTGTAGGGGGTTGTGCTGGGGAAAGTATTTAAGGGTTTAAGGCAGTGCAGTGGTGTTTGTGTAGTGAAGGGGGTCGTGCTGGGAGTAGAGTTTTAGGGTTTAGGGTAGAGCAGTGGTGTTTGGGTAGTGTAGGGAGACGTGCTAGTGGTAGTGTTTTAGGGTTTAGGGTGTTGCAGTGGTGCTTGTGTAGTGTAGGCGGTCGTGCTGGGGGTACTGTTTTAGGGTTTAGGGAAGTGAAGTGGTGTTTGGGCAGTGTAGGGGGTAGTGCTGGGGCTAGTGTTTTAGGGTTTAGGGTAGTGCAGTGGGGTTTGTGTAGTGTAGGGGGTCATGCTGTGGGTAGTGTTTTAGGATTTAGGGTAGTGCAGTGGTGTTTGTGCAGTGTAGTGGGTCGTGCTGGGTAGATTTAGGGTTTAGGGTAGTGCAGTGGTGTTTGGATAGTGTAGGGAGTCGTGCTGGTGGTAGTGTTTTAGGGTTTAGGGTAGTGCAGTGGTGTCTGGGTATTGTAGTGGGTCGTGCTGGGGGTAGTTTTAGGGTTTAGGGCAGTGCAGTGGTGTTTGGGTAGTGTAGGGTGTCATGCTGGGGGTAGTGTTTTGGGGTTTAGGGCAGTGCAGTGGTGTTTGGGTAGTGTAGGGGGTCATGCTGGGGGTAGTGTTTTAGGGTTTAGGGTAGTGCAGTGGTGTTTGGGTAGTGTAGAGGGTCATGTTTGGGATAGATTTAGGGTTTAGGGTAATACAGTGGTGTTTGTGTAGTGTAGGGGGTCGCGCTTGGAGCAGTGTTTTAGGGTTTAGGGCAGTGCAGTGGTGTTTGTGTAGTGTAGGGGTTCATGCTGGTGGTAGTGTTTTAGGGTTTTGGGTAGTGCAGTGGTGTTTGTGTAGTGTAGGGGGCCGTACTGGGGTAGATTAAGGGTTTAGGATAGTGCAGGGATATTTGGGTAGTGTAGAGGGTCGAGCTGGGGGTAGGGTTTTAGGGTTTAGGACAGTGCAGTGGTGTTTGGTTAGTGTAGGGGGATCATGCTGGTGGAAGTGTTATAGGGTTTAGGGCAGTGCAGTGGTGTTTGGGTAGTGTAGGGGGTCATGCTGTGGGTTGTGTTTTAGGGTTTAGGGTAGTGCAGTTCTGTTTCGGTAGTGTAGGGGGTGCTGCTGGGGATAGTGTTTTAGGGATTAGGGTAATGCAGTGGTGTTTGTGTAGTATTGGGGGTAGTTCTGGGGGTAGTGTTTTAGGGTTTAGGGTAGTGCAGTGGTGTTTGGGTAATGTAGGGGTAGTGCTGGGGGTAGAGTTTTAGGGTTTAGGGTAGTGCAGTGGTGTTTGGGTAGTGTAGGGGTCGTGCTGGAGGTAGTGTTTTAGGGTTTAGGGTTGTGCAGGGGTGTTTAGGTAGTGTAGGGGGATGTGCTGGTGGTAGTGTTTTAGAGTTTAGGGTAGTGCAGTGGTGTTTGTGTAGTGTATTTGTCGTGCTGGGGGTAGTGTTTTAGGGTTTAGGGTAGTGCAGTGGTGTTTGTGTGGTGTAGGGGGTCATGCTGAGGTCAGTGTTTTAGGGTAGTGCAGTGGTGTTTGGGTAGTGTAGGAGGTCGTGCTAGGGGTAGTGTTTTAGGGTTTAGGGTAGTGCAGTGGTGTTTGTGTAGTGTAGGGGGTTGTGCTGGGGATAGATGTGGGGTTTAGGGTAGTGCAGTGGTTTTTGGGCAGTGTAGGGGGTTGTGCTAGGGGTAATGTTTTAGGGTTTAGGTTAGTGCAGTGGTGTTTGTGTAGTGTAGGGGGTTGTGCTGGGGGTAGTGTTTTAGGGTTTAGGGTAGTACAGTGGTGTTTGGGTAGTGTAGGGGACGTGCTGGGGGTAGTGTTTTTGGGTTTAGGGTAGTACAGTGGTGTTTGTGAAGTGTAGGTGGTCGTGCTTGGGGTAGTGTTTTAGGGTTTAGGCTAGTACAGTGGTGTTTGTGTAGTGTAGGGGTTCATGCTGGGGTTAGCGTTTTAGGGTTTAGGGTAGTGCAATGGTGTTTGTGTAGTATAGGGGTTCGTACTGGGGTAGTGCAGTGTTGTTTTGGTAGTATAGTTGGGTCGTGCTGTCGGTAGTGTTTTAGGGTTTAGGGTAGTGCAGTGGTGTTTATGTAATGTAAGGGGTCTTGCTGGGGGTAGTGTTTTAGGGTTTGGGTTAGTGCAGTGGAGTTTGAGTAGCGTAGGGGGTCAAGCGGGGGGTAGTGTTTTAGGGATTGGGGTAGTGCAGTGGTGTTTAAATAGTGTAGGAGTCATGCTGGGGGTAGATTTAGAGTTTAGGGCAATGCAGTGGTGTTTGGGTAGTGAAGGGGGTCGTGCTGTAGGTAGTGTTTTAGGGTTTAGGGCAGTGTAGTGGGTCATGATGGGGTAGTGTTTTAGGGTTTAGGGCAGTGTAGTGTTGTTTGGGTAGTGTAGGGGATCGTGCTGGGGTAGTGTTTTAGGGTTTAGGGCAGTGCAGTGGGGTTGGTGTAGTGTAGGGGGTCATACTGGGGGTATTGTTTTGGGTTTAGGGCAGTGCTGTGGTGTTTGTGTATTATAGGGGTTTGTGCTGGGGTAGTGTTTTAGCATTTAGGGTAGTGCAGTGATGTTTGGGTATTGCAGTGGGTCATACTTGGGGTAGATTTAGGGTTTAGGGTAGTGCAGTGGTGTTTGTGTTGGGTAAGGGGTCGCGCTTGGGATATTGTTTTAGGGTTTTAGGCAGTGCAGTGGTGTTTGTGTAGTGTAGTGGGTCATGCTGGGGGTAGTGTTTTAGGGTTTAGGGCAGTATAGTGGTGTTTGGGTAGTGTAGGGGATCGTTCTGGGGGTAGTGTTTTAGGGTTTAGGGCAGAGCAGTGGGGTTGGTGTAGTGTAGGGGGTCATACTGGGGGTATTGTTTTAGGGTTTAGGGCAGTGCTGTGGCGTTTGTGTATTATAGGGGTTTGTGCTGGGGTAGTGTTTTAGTATTTAGGGTAGTGCAGTGATGTTTGGGTATTGCAGGGGGTCATGCTTGGGGTAGATTTAGGGTTTAGGGTAGTGCAGTGGTGTTTGTGTTGTGTAAGGGGTCGCGCTTGGGATAGTGTTTTAGGGTTTAGGGTAGTGCAGTGGTGTTTGTGTTGTGTAGGGGTCATGCTGGGGGTAGTGTTTTAGGGTTTTGGGTAGTGCAGTGGTGTCTGTGAAGTGTAGGATGTCATGCTTGGGGTAGATTTAGGGTTTAGGGCAGTGCAGTGATGTTTATGTAGTGTAGGGGGACGTGCTGGGGGAGTGTTTTAGGGTTTAGGTTCGTGCAGTGGTGTTTGTGTAGTGTTGGGGGTCATACTGGGGGTAGATTTAGGGTTTAGGATAGTGCAGTGGTATTTGGGTAGTGTAGAGGGTCGTGCTGGGGGTAGGGTTTTAGGGTTTAGGGCAGTGCAGTGTTGTTTGGGTAGTGTAGGGGGATCGTGCTGGTGGAAGTGTTTAATTGTTTAGGGCAGTGCAGTGGTGTTTGGGTAGTGCAGGGGGTTGTGCTGGGGGTAGTGTTTTAGGCAAGTGCAGAGGTGTTTGTGTAGTGTAGGGTGTCATGCTGGGGTAGTGTTTTAGGATTTAGGGTAGAGCAGTGGTGTTTGTGTAGTAAAGGGGGTTGTGTTTTTGGGTTTAGGGTAGTGGGTAGTGTAGGGGTCATGCTGGGGTATTCTTTTAGGGTTTAGTGTAATGCAGTGGTGTTTAGGTAGTGTAGGGGGTTGTGTTGGGTGTAGTGTTTTAGTGTTTAGGGTAGTGCAGTGTTGTTTGTGTAGTGTAGGATGCCATGCTTGGTGTTTGGGTAGTGTAGGGGGTTGTGTTGGGTGTAGTGTTTTAGTGTTTAGGGTAGTGCAGTGTTGTTTGTGTAGTGTAGGGGATCGTTCTGGGGGTAGTGTTTTAGGGTTTAGGGCAGAGCAGTGGGGTTGGTGTAGTGTAGGGGGTCATACTGGGGGTATTGTTTTAGGGTTTAGGTCAGTGCTGTGGCGTTTGTGTATTATAGGGGTTTGTGCTGGGGTAGTATTTTAGCATTCAGGGTAGTGCAGTGATGTTTGGGTATTGCAGGGGGTCATGCTTGGTGTAGATTTAGGGTTTAGGGTAGTGCAGTGGTGTTTGTGTTGTGTAAGGGGTCGCGCTTGGGATAGTGTTTTAGGGTTTAGGGTAGTGCAGTGGTGTTTGTGTTGTGTAGGGGTCATGCTGGGGGTAGTGTTTTAGGGTTTTGGGTAGTGCAGTGGTGTCTGTGTAGTGTAGGATGTCATGCTTGGTGTTTGGGTAGTGTAGGGGGTTGTGTTGGGTGTAGTGTTTTAGTGTTTAGGGTAGAGCAGTGTTGTTTGTGTAGTGTAGGGGGTCAGGTTTTAGGGTTTAGGGTAGTGCAGTGGTGTTTGGGTAGTGCAGGGGGTCGTGCTGTGGGTAGTGTTTTAGGGTTTAGGGTAGTGCAGTGGTATTTCGGTAGTGTAGGGGGTCATGCTGGGGGTAGTGTTTTAGGGTTTAGAATAGTACAGTTGTGTTTGGGTAGTGTAGGGGTTACTGCTGTGGGTAGTGTTTTAGGGTTTAGGGGAGTGCCTTGGTGTTTCTGTAGTGTAGGGGGTCATGCTGGTGGTAGTGTTTTTTGGGTTTAGGGTAGTGCAGTGCTGTTTGGTAGTGTACGGGGTACTGCTGGGTGTTGTGTTTTAGGGTTTAGGGTAGTGCAGTAGTGTTTGTGTAGTATTGGGGGGCAGTTCTGGGGGTAGTGTTTTAGGGTTTAGGGTAGTGCAGTGGTGTTTCGGTAGTGTAAGAGTAGTGCTCGGGGTAGTGTTTTAAGGTTTAGGGTAGTGCAGTGGTGTTTGGGTAGTGTAGGGGTCATTGTGGGGGTAGTGTTTAGGGTTTAGGGTAGTGCAGTGGTGTTTGTGTCATGTAGGGGTCATGCTGGGGTAGTGTTTTAGGGTTTAGGGTAGTGCAGTGGTGTTTGGGTAGTGTAGGGGGTCCTTCTGGGATTAGTGTTTTACCGTTTAGGATAGTGAATTGGTGTTTGTGTAGTGTAGGGGGTCGTGCTGGGGGTAAATTTAGGGTGCAGGGTAGTGCAGAAGTGTTTGTGTAGTGTAGGGGATTGTGCTGGGGGTAAGGTTTTAGGGTTTCGGGTAGTGCATTAGTGTTTGGGTAGTGCAGGGGGTCGTGCTGGGGTAGTGTTTTCGGGTTTAGGGCAGTTGAGTGCAGTGGTGTTTGTGTAGTGGATGGGGTCATGTGGGGTAGTGTTTTAGGGTTTAGGGCAGTGAAGTGGTGTTTGTGCAGTGTAGGGGGTCGTGCTGGGGATAGAATTAGGGTTTAGGGTACTGCAATGGTGTTTGTGTAGAGTAGGAGGTCGTGTTTTAGGGTTTAGGGTAGTGCAGTGATGTTTTGTTAGTGTAGGGGGTTGTTCTGGGGGTTGTGTTTAAGGGTTTAGGGTAGTGGAGTGGTGTTTGTGTAGTTTAGGGGGTCGTGCTGGGGTAGTGTTTTAGGGTTTAGGGTAGTACAGTGGTGTTTGTGTTTTTTAGGGGGTAGTGTTTTAGGGTTTAGGGTAGTGCTGTGGTGTTTGTGTAGTGTAGGGGGTTGTGCTGGGGGTAGATGTGGGGTTTAGGGTAGTGCAGTGGTTTTTGGGCAGTGTAGGGGGTTGTGCTAGGGGTAATGTTTTAGAGTTTAGGTTAGTGCAGTGGTGTTTGTGTAGTGCTGGGGGTAGTGTTTTAGGGTTTAGGGTAGTACTGTGGTGTTTGTGTAGTGTAGGGGGTCGTGTTTTAGGGTTTAGGGTAGTGCAGTGGTGTTTGGGTAGTGTAGGGGACGTGCTGGGGGTAGTGTTTTTGGGTTTAGGGTAGTACAGTGGTGTTTGTGAAGTGTAGGTGGTCGTGCTTGGGGTAGTGTTTTAGGGTTTAGGCTAGTGCAGTGGTGTTTGTGTAGTGTAGGGGTTCATGCTGGGGGTAGTGTTTTAGGGTTTAGGGTAGTGCAGTGGTGTTTGTGTAGTATA
Source organism: Triturus cristatus (assembly GCF_964204655.1). Classification (NCBI taxonomy): domain Eukaryota; kingdom Metazoa; phylum Chordata; class Amphibia; order Caudata; family Salamandridae; genus Triturus; species Triturus cristatus. Next base: position 759,677,365 of record NC_140579.1, read on the forward strand.
GGGGTTCGTACTGGGGTAGTGCAGTGTTGTTTTGGTAGTATAGGGGGGTCGTGCTGTCGGTAGTGTTTTAGGGTTTAGGGTAGTGCAGTGGTGTTTATGTAATGTAAGGGGTCTTGCTGGGGGTAGTGTTTTAGGGTTTGGGTTAGTGCAGTGGAGTTTGTGTAGCGTAGGGGGTCAAGCGGGGGGTAGTGTTTTAGGGTTTGGGGTAGTGCAGTGGTGTTTAAATAGTGTAGGGGGTCATGCTGGGGGTAGATTTAGAGTTTTGGTAGTATAGGGGGGTCGTGCTGCAGGTAGTGTTTTAGGGTTTAGGGCAGTGTAGTGGATCATGATGGGGTAGTGTTTTAGGGTTTAGGGCAGTGTAGTGTTGTTTGGGTAGTGTAGGGGATCGTGCTGGGGGTAGTGTTTTAGGGTTTAGGGCAGTGCAGTGGGGTTGGTGTAGTGTAGGGGGTCATACTGGGGGTATTGTTTTTGGTTTAGGGCAGTGCTGTGGTGTTTGTGTATTATAGGGGTTTGTGCTGGGGTAGTGTTTTAGCATTTAGGGTAGTGCAGTGATGTTTGGGTATTGCAGTGGGTCATGCTTGGGGTAGATTTAGGGTTTAGGGTAGTGCAGTGGTGTTTTTGTTGGGTAAGGGGTCGCGCTTGGGATATTGTTTTAGGGTTTTAGGCAGTGCAGTGGTGTTTGTGTAGTGTAGTGGGTCATGCTGGGGGTAGTGTTTTAGGGTTTAGGGCAGTGTAGTGGTGTTTGGGTAGTGTAGGGGATCGTTCTGGGGGTAGTGTTTTAGGGTTTAGGGCAGAGCAGTGGGGTTGGTGTAGTGTAGGGGGTCATACTGGGGGTATTGTTTTAGGGTTTAGGGCAGTGCTGTGGCGTTTGTGTATTATAGGGGTTTGTGCTGGGGTAGTGTTTTAGCATTTAGGGTAGTGCAGTGATGTTTGGGTATTGCAGGGGGTCATGCTTGGGGTAGATTTAGGGTTTAGGGTAGTGCAGTGGTGTTTGTGTTGTGTAAGGGGTCGCGCTTGGGATAGTGTTTTAGGGTTTAGGTTCGTGCAGTGGTGTTTGTGTAGTGTTGGGGGTCATACTGGGGGTAGATTTAGGGTTTAGGATAGTGCAGTGGTATTTGGGTAGTGTAGAGGGTCGTGCTGGGGGTAGGGTTTTAGGGTTTAGGGCAGTGCAGTGTTGTTTGGGTAGTGTAGGGGGATCGTGCTGGTGGAAGTGTTTAATTGTTTAGGGCAGTGCAGTGGTGTTTGGGTAGTGTAGGGGGTTGTGCTGGGGGTAGTGTTTTAGGCAAGTGCAGAGGTGTTTGTGCAGTGTAGGGTGTCATGCTGGGGTAGTGTTTTAGGATTTAGGGTAGAGGAGTGGTGTTTGTGTAGTATAGGGGGTTGTGTTTTTGGGTTTAGGGTAGTGGGTAGTGTAGGGGTCATGCTGGGGTATTCTTTTAGGGTTTAGTGTAATGCAGTGGTGTTTGGGTAGTGTAGGGGGTTGTGTTGGGTGTAGTGTTTTAGTGTTTAGGGTAGTGCAGTGTTGTTTGTGTAGTGTAGGGGGTCAGGTTTTAGGGTTTAGGGTAGTGCAGTGGTGTTTGGGGAGTGCAGGGGGTCGTGCTGTGGGTAGTGTTTTAGGGTTTAGGGTAGTGCAGTGGTGTATGGTAGTGTAGGGGGTCATGCTGGGGGCAGTGTTTTAGGGTTTAGGGAAGTGCAGTGGTGTTTGTGTAGTGTAGGGGTTGTGTTTTAGGGTTTAGGGTAGTGCAGTGGTGTTTGTGTAGTGTAGGGGGTCATGCTGGGGGCAGTGCTTTAGGGTTTAGGGAAGTGCAGTGGTGTTTGTGTAGTGTAGGGGTTGTGTTTTAGGGTTTAGGGTAGTGCAGTGCTGTTTGGGTAGTGTAGGGGGTCAAGCTGGGGGTAGTGTTTTGGGGATTAGGGTAGTGAAGTGGTGTTTGTGTAGTGTAGGGGGTCGTGCTGGGGTTAGATTTATGGTTTAGGGTAGTGCAATGGTGTTTGCGTAGTGTAGGATGTCGTGTTTTAGGGTTTAGGGTAGTGCAGTGGTGTTTGGGTAGTGTAGGGGGTTGTGCTGGTGTAGTGTTTTAGTGTTTAGGGTAGTACAGTATTGTTTGTGTAGTGTAGGGGGTCATGTTTCAGGGTTTAGGGTAGTGCAGTGGTGTTTGGGTAGTGCAGGGGTTGTGCTGGGGGTTGTGTTTTAGAGCAGTGCAGAGGTGTTTGTGTAGTGTTGTGGGTCATGCTGGTGCCAGTGTTTTAGGGTTTAGGGTAGTGCAGTGGTGTTTGTGTAGTGTAGGGGGTCATGTTTTAGGGTTTAGGGTAGTGCAGTGGTGTTTGTGTAGTGCAGGGATTGTGCTGAGGTAGTGTTTTAGAGCAGTGCAGAGGTGTTTGTGTAGTGTAGTGGGTCATGCTGGTGGCAGTGTTTTAGGGTTTAGGGTAGTACCCTGGTGTTTTGGTAGTGTAGGGTGTTGTGCTGGAGTAGTGTTTTATTGTTTAGGGTAGTGAAGTGGTGTTTGTCTAGTGTAGGGTGTCGTGCTGGCGGTAGATTTAGGGTTTAGGGTAGTACAGTGGAGTTTGTGTAGTATAGGAGGTCGTGTTTTAGGGTTTAGGGTAGAGTAGTGGTGTTTGGGTAGTGTTTGGGGTTGTGCTGGGGTAGTGTTTTAGTGTTAAGGGTAGTGCAGTGTTGTTTGTGTAGTGTGGGTGGTCATGCTTTAGGGTTTAGGGTAGTGCAGTGGTGTTTGGGCAGTGCAGGGGCCGTGCAGTGGATAGTGTTTTAGGGCAGTGCAGAGATGTTTGTGTATTGTAGGGGGTCGTGCTGGCGGTAGTGTTTTAGGGTTTAGAGTAGTGCTGTGGTGTTTGTGTAGTGTAGGGGGTCGTGTTTTAGGGTTTAGAGTAGTGCAGTGGTGTTTGGGTAGTACAAGGGGTCGTGCTGGAGGTAGTGTTTTAGAGTGTAGGGTTAGTGAGGGTGGTGTTTGTGTAGTGTTGGGGATCATGCTGGGGGTAGTGTTTTAGGGTTTAGGGTAGTGCAGTAGAGTAGTGCAGTGGTGTTTGTGTAGTGTAGGGGTCATGCTGGGGGTAGTGTTTTAGGGTTTAGGGTAGTGCAATGGTGTTTGTGTAGTGTAGGGGGTTGTGCTGGGGGTAGATGTGGGGTTTAGGGTAGTGCAGTAGCTTTTGGGTAGTGTAGGGGGTCATGCTAGGGGTAATGTTTTAGGGTTTAGGTTAGTGCAGTGGCGTTTGTGTAGTGTAGGGGGTTTGTGCTGGGGGTAGTGTTTTAGGGTTTAGGGTAGTGCTGTGGTGTTTGTGTAGTGTAGGGGTCGTGTTTTAGGGTTTAGGGTAATTCAGTGGTGTTTGGTTAGTGTAGGGGACGTGCTGGGGGTAGTGTTTTTGGGTTTAGGGTAGTACAGTGGTGTTTGTGTAGTATAGGTGGTCATGTTTTAGGGTTTAGAGTAGTGCAGTGGTGTTTGGGTAGTACAAGGGGTCGTGCTGGAGGTAGTGTTTTAGAGTGTAGGGTTAGTGAGGGTGGTGTTTGTGTAGAGTTGGGGTGGTGCTGGGGGTAGTGTTTTAGGGTTTAGGGCAGTGCAGTGGGGTTTGTGTAGTGTAGGGGGTTGTGCTGGGGGTAGTGTTTTAGGGTTTAGGGCAGTGCAGTGGGGTTGGTGTAGTGTAGGGGGTCGTACTGGGGGTATTGTTTTAGGGTTTAGGGCAGTGCTGTGGTGTTTGCGTATTATAGGGGTTTGTGCTGGGGTAGTGTTTTAGGGTTTTGGGTAGTGCAGTGGTGTTTGGGTAGTGTAGGATGTCATGCTTGGGGTAGATTTAGGGTTTAGGTCAGTGCAGTGATGTTTATGTAGTGTAGGGGGACGTGCTGGGATAGTGTTTTAGGGTTGTGCAGTGGTGTTTGTGTAGTGTAGGGGGTCATACTGGGGGTAGATTTAGGGTTTAGGATAGTGCAGTGGTATTTGGGTAGTATAGAGGGTCGTGCTGGGGGTAGGGTTTTAGGGTTTAGAGCAGTGCAGTGTTGTTTGGGTAGTGTAGGGGGATCGTGCTGGTGGAAGTGTTTAATGTTTAGGGCAGTGCAGTGGTGTTTGGGTAGTGTAGGGGGTTGTGCTGGGGGTAGTGTTTTAGGCCAGTGCAGAGGGGTTTGTGTAGTGTAAGGTGTCATGCTGGGGTAGTGTTTTAGGGTTTAGGGTAGAGCAGTGGTGTTTGTGTAGTATAGGGGGTCGTGTTTTAGGGTTTAGGGTAGTGCATTGGTGTTTGGGTAGTGTAGGGGGTTGTGCTGGGAGTAGTGTTTTACGGTTTAGGTTAGTGAAGTGGTGTTCTTGTAGTGTAGGGGGTCGTGCTGGGATAGATTTAGGGTTTAAGGTAGTAAAGTGGTGTTTGTGTAGTGTAGAAGTCATGTTTTAGGGTTTAGGGTACTGGTTAGTGTAGGGGTCATGCTGGGGGTATTCTTTTAGGGTTTAGTGTAATGCAGTGCTGTTTGGGTAGTATAGGGAGTTGTGTTTTGGGTAGTGTTTAGTGTTTAGGGTAGTGCAGTGTTGTTTGTGTAGTGTAGGGGGTCAGGTTTTAGGGTTTAGGGTAGTGCAGTTGTGTTTGGGTAGTGCAGGAGGTCGTGCTGTGGGTAGTGTTTTAGGGTTTAGGGTAGTGCAGTGGTGTTTGGGTAGTGTAGGGGTCATGCTGGGGGTATTGTTTTAGGGTTTAGTGTAGTGCAGTAGGGTAGTGCAGTGGTGTTTTGGTAGTGTAGGGGGTCATGCTGGGGGTATTGTTTTAGGGTTTTGGATAGTGCAGTTTTGTTTGGGTAGTGTAGGGGGTACTGCTGGGGGTAGTGTTTAGAGTTTAGGGTATTGCCGTGGAGATTTTGTAGTGTAGGGGGTCATGCTGGGGGTAGTGTTTTAGGGTTTTGAGTTGTGCAGTTGTGTTGGGTAGAGTAGGGTGTACTGCTGGGGATAGTGTTTTAGGGTTTAGGGTAGTGCAGTGGTGTTTGTATAGTATTGGGGGAAGTTCTGGGGGTGGTGTTTTAGGGTTTAGGGTAGTGCAGTGGTGTTTGGGTAGTGTAGGGGTAGTGATGGGGGTAGGGTTTTAGTGTTTTAGGTAGTGCTGCGGTTTTTGGATAGTGCAGGGGGTACTGCGGTGGGTAGTGTGTTAGGGTTTAGGGGAGTGCTGTGGTGTTTGTGTAGTGTAGGGGGTCATGCTGGTGGTAGTGTTTTTGGTTTAGGGTAGTACAGTGGTGTTCGGTAGTGTAGGGGTACTGCTGGGTGTAGTGTTTTATGGTTTAGGGTAGTGCAGTGGTGTTTGTGTAGTATTGGGGGGCAGTTCTGGGGGTAGTGTTTTAGGGTTTAGGGTAGTGCAGTGGTGTTTGGATAGTGTAGGAGTAGTGCTCGGGGTAGAGTTTTAAGGTTTAGGGTAGTGCAGTGGTGTTTGGGTAGTGTAGGGGTCGTTGTGGGGGTAGTGTTTAGGGTTTATGGTAGTGCAGTGGTGTTTGTGTAGTGTAGGGGTCATGCTGGGGTAGTGTTTTAGGGTTTAGGGTAGTGCAGTTGTGTTTGTGCAGTGTAGGGGGTCGTGTTTTAGGGTAGTACAGTGGTGTTTGTATAGTGTAGGGGGTCGTGCTGGGGAAAGTGTTTAAGCGTTTAAGGCAGTGCAGTGGTGTTTGTGTAGTGAAGGGGGTCATGCTGGGAGTAGAGTTTTAGGGTTTAGGGTAGTGCAGTGGTGTCTGTGTAGTGTAAAGGGTTGTGCTGGGGGTAGATTTAGGGTTTAGGTTAGTGCAGTGGTGTTTGAGTAGTGTAGGGAGTCGTGCTGGTGGTAGTGTTTTAGGGTTTAGGGTAGTGCAGTGGTGCTTGTGTAGTGTAGGGGGTCGTGCTCGGGGTACTGTTTTAGGGTTTGGGGTAGTGTCGTGGTGTTTGGGCAGTGTAGGGGGTAGTGCAGGGGATAGTGTTTTAGGGCAGTGCAGAGATGTTTGTGTATTGTTGGGGGTCGTGCTGGTGGTATTGTTTTAGGGTTTAGGGTAGTGCAGTGGTGTTTGTGTAGTGTAGGGGTCGTGCTGGGGTAGTGTTTTAGGGTTTAGGGTAGTGCAGTGGTGTTTGTGTAGTGTAGGGGGTCGTGTTTTAGGGTTTAGGGTAGTGCACTGATGTTTTGGTAGTGTAGGGGGTCGTGCTGGGTGTAGTGTTTTAGGGTTTAGGGTAGTGCAGTTGTGTTTGGGTAGTGTAGGGGGTTGTTCTGGGGGTGGTGTTTTAGTGTTTAGGGTAGTGCAGTTTTGTTTGTGTAGTGTAGGGGGTCATGTTTTAGGGTTTAGGGTAGTGCAGTGATGTTTGGGTAGTGCAGGGGGTTGTGCTGGGGGTAGTGTTTTAGGGTTTATGGTAGTGCAGTGGTGTTTGGGTAGTGTAGGGTGTCATGCTGGGGGTAGTGTTTTAGGGTTTAGGGTAGTGCAGCAGGGTAGTGCAGTGGTTTTTGTGTAGTGTAGGGGGTCATGCTGGGGGTAGTGTTTTAGGGTTTTGGATAGTGCAGTTTTGTTTGGGTAGTGTAGGGGATACTGCTGGGGTAGTGTTTAGGGTTTAGGGTATTGCCGCGGTGTTTGTGTACTATAGGGACATGCTGGGGGTAGTGTTTTAGGGTTTAGAGTTGTGCAGTGGTGTTGGGTAGTGTAGGGTGTACTGCTGGGGGTTGTGTTTTAGGGGTTAGGGTAGTACAGTGGTGTTTGTGTAGTTCTGGGGTTAGTGTTTTAGGGTTTAAGGTAGTGCAGTGGTGTTTGGGTAGTGTAGGGGTAGTGATGGGGGTAGTGTTTTAGGGTGTAAGGTAGCGCAGTGGTGTTTGTGTAGTGTAGGGGATTCTGCTGGGGGTAGGATTTTAGAGTTTAGGGTAGTGCAGTGGTGTTTGGGTAGTGCAGGGGGTCGTGGTGGGGGAAGTGTTTTAGGGCTTAGGGTAGTGCAGTGGTGTTTGGGTAGTGTAGGGGTCATGCTGGGGGTATTGTTTTAGGGTTTAGTGTAGTGCAGTAGGGTAGTGTAGTGGTGTGTGTGTAGCGTAGTAGGTCATGCTGGGGATAGTGTTTTAGGGTTTAGGGTAGTGCAGTGGTGTTGGGTAGTGTAGGGGGTACTGCTGGGTGTGGTGTTTTATGGTTTAGGGTAGTGCACTGGTGTTTGCGTAGTGTAGGAGTAGTGCTCGGGGTAGTGTTTTAGGGTTTAGGGTAGTGCAGTGGTGTTTGGGTAGTGTAGGGGGTTGTTGTGGGGGTAGTATTTTAGGGTTTAGGGTAGTGCAGTGGTGTTTGTGTAATGTAGGCGTTGTGCGGGGGTAGTGTTTTAGGGTTTTAGGTAGTGCAGTGGTTTTTGGATAGTACAGGGGGTTATGCTTGGTGTAGTGTTTTATGGTTTAGGGTAGTGCACTGGTGTTTGCGTAGTGTAGGAGTAGTGCTTGGGGTAGTGTTTTAGGGTTTAGTTTAGTGCAGTGGTGTTTGGGTCCTGTAGGGGGTTATGCTGGGGTTAGTGCTCTAGGGTTTAGGGTAGTGCAGTAGGGTAGTGCAGTGGTGTTTGTGTAGTGCAGGGGGTCATGCTGTGGGTAGTGTTTTAGGGTTTAGGGTAGTGTAGGGGTCATGCTGGGGGTATTGTTTTAGGGTTTAGTGTAGTGCAGTAGGGTAGTGTAGTGGTGTGTGTGTAGCGTAGTGGGTCATGCTGGGGGTAGTGTTTTAGGGTTTAGGGTAGTGCAGTGGTGTTGGGTAGTGTAGGGGGTACTGCTGGGTGTGGTGTTTTATGGTTTAGGGTAGTGCACTGGTGTTTGCGTAGTGTAGGAGTAGTGCTCGGGTTAGTGTTTTAGGGTTTAGTTTAGTGCAGTGGTGTTTGGGTCCTGTAGGGGGTTATGCTGGGGTTAGTGCTCTAGGGTTTAGGGTAGTGCAGTAGGGTAGTGCAGTGGTGTTTGTGTAGTGCAGGGGGCCATGCTGTGGGTAGTGTTTTAGGGTTTAGTGTAGTGCAGTTGTGTTTGTTTACTGTAGGTGGTACTGCTGGGGGTAGTGCTTTAGGGTTTAGGGTAGTGCAGTGGTGTTTGTGTAGTATTGGGGGTAGTTCTGGGGTAGTGTTTTAGGGTAGTGTAGGGTGTCATGCTGGGGGTAGCATTTTAGGGTTTAGGGTAGTGCAGCAGGGTAGTGCAGTGGTTTTTGTGTAGTGTAGGGGGTCATGCTGGGGGTAGTGTTTTAGGGTTTTGGATAGTTCAGTTTTGTTTGGGTAGTGTAGGGGATACTGCTGGGGGTAGTGTTTAGGGTTTAGGGCATTGCTGTGGTGTTTGTGTAGTATAGGGACATGCTGGGGGTAGTGTTTTAGGATTTAGGGTAGTGCAGTGGTGTTTGTGAAGTATAGGGGGTCGTGTTTTAGGGTTTAGGGTAGTGCCGTGGTGTTTGGGTAGTGTAATGGGTCGTGCTGGGGGTAGTGTTTTGGGGTT